>NC_068988.1:60888031-60892476 GCF_001194135.2 Octopus bimaculoides
ATATATATATGATTTGTGTCTTTCTCTACATATTATTTTCTGTCTCTTTAGATTATATCCGATCATCTCCCCTTCTTCCTCTCTGTTTCTCTCAGTGTCATTAGATGGTCTGTCTCAGTCATACTCTCCTTTTCACTTTCACTTTCACTTTCTTCATTCCTTTCTCCCTTTTTGATTCTTTCTCTCTCTCTACATAGTCTTCAACGCTTTCTCTCTCTACACATTCTCACGCATTCTTTCTCTCTCTCTCCCTCTTTCTTTCTATCTATCTCATTTTTTTCACACTCTTTCTGCCACCCGCACTCGTTCTTTCTCAGTCTGTCTCTCTAAACTTTAATACGTGATACAAGCTCATTAAGACTGTTAGTAGCCTGATGCAAATCGTAACATGGTTTCACTGTCTAGGTGAAGTAATTTACTTAAGCTACAATGACCACGTCTACTTTCTACGAGAATCCTACGTCATGGCTGATTTCATTCGTTAGTATGAGAATAAGGGACAGCACCCACCGTCTGGTTGATTTCTTTACACAGGAAATAAAACAACACAGGGAGAAATTTTCAATGGATTGAAGTCATTGTCATAGTTCTTGTCGTGCTTGATCAACTACAGATCAGCACTGGTCGAGCAGAGTTATAAGTACTTGCGGGACCCGTGAATATTTCACGGAAATAATAGTAAACTTACTGGGTTATTTTTGAAAACTTTATCCAAAACCCTGAAAGCGTAGTCTGTGTTGTGTCAGAATCAAAAGATAGTCGCTCATGTGCTAATCATTGAAAAGAGAGAGAGAAATTGGAATACGATGATTACTTAATGAATTTTATATACTTTAGGCACAATTTTATAGACTTAATACACAACACTCTCCCTCGTTCTCTCTCACTCTTCGTCTTACCCTCTTTTTCTTTCGCTCTTCGTCTTTCCCTTCAGATAATCACATGAGCATTACAGACGGATTACTTAACGGAAGAAAGATTACCTAGTTATAACCTCGAGGTTAAAATAGTCGACCTCGGCGGAATTTGAACTCAGAACATAAAGACAGACGAAATACCGCTAACAATTTTTCAAGCCGACTTCAGCACAGCTGTTGTCTGTCAAATTTCTTTACTATGCATCCGCAGAACAAGATCTATAATGTAAGGCACCTGTACAGCAAACCACTTAGTGAGATTGGATCTGAGACTAAGTAGTCGTGAAATGAAACGTCTTACAATGAACAGCTATTGTAGTCTAGATGCATGAACTATTATTTTGAAATGTTTCAAACAGAACAAATGCTTGTAACCATTTTTCTATTACTGTAGCGATTCTGCGGGATTCTGCTCTTTGCCACAAATGATAATAATAATCCTTTCTACTATCGGCACAACATATACGAAATTTTTGGAGAAGTGGGTACTTGATCAAATCCACCCAACTGCATAACCAGTGCTTGCGTTTTCAACCTAGAAGGGATGAACGGCAGAGTCAGTTTTGGTGGGATTTGAACCCAGAACGTAAAGACGGACAAACATACCGCTAAGCATTTTGCCCGGCATCTTAACGATTCTTATTTCTGTATTGCCCACAAGGGGCTAAACGTAGAGGGGACAAACAAGGACAGACAAAAGAATTAAGTTGATTACATCGACCCCAGTGCGGAACTGGTACTTAATTTATCAACACCGAAAGGATGAAAGGCAAAGTCGTCTTCGGCAAAATTTGAACCCAGAACGTAACGGCAGACGAAAAATCGCGTAGCATTTCACCCAGCGTGCTAACGTTTCTCCCAGCTCGGCGTCTTAACGATTCTGCTAGCTCATCGCTTTAACAACTACAATATCAACAACAACTGTATCAATAAAAACTAATTCAAGATGGCTAGCTATGTAACTAATAATAGCCAGGGTGACAATTAATAAAATGTTACAAACAAGATATCATATAACTGGGAGATATTTATCTCCGATATCAATCCAATAGCAGCAGATAACCTAATAGTAAGCAATCGTGGAGAAAAGGATATATTGCGAGAATGTTAGAGATTTAGTAACTGGAAAAAATTTATCTTGGTAATTTGATAACGAGGTACATATGGATTACGATACATTGAAATAAACGATATATAACATAGCCTTTCTTTTCTTTTGTTTAAGTTTAATGGAAGCGAGTTCAATACTTTCGTGTAGAAAATGGCGTAATTTTGTGTCTCTCACCTTTATGACTGCGACTGTAAGTATCAGTGGTGCGATGTGTCTCACTTGACATAATTAATGATTTATTTTAGACTTCAGTATTTATATGGATTTGGAGCATTTAACCATAGCTCTGTGTATATCGTATGATACTCGACCACACACACAATCCATAATTGTTAACTTGTCAATATATATTTTCTGGAACTAACGATTATGGATCAAACATTTTAGTCTCTTTCAGTCATACTCTTTCAGAGTTCTTAATTGTGAGAGGACGGTTTCGTTTAAACTTGTCGCTCCATGGAATACATACATACGTTCATATATTAAGCCTACATACACACACACATGAGTACATGCATATACAGACAAACAGACTGACAGATACACATACACACGCACATTTCTTTATATTTTGTGTGCGTTTGGTGTGATATTACGTTTTGTTATTTAAATGTATCATAAAGGAAGAAGTCACTATTTTGAGTATTAAGTATATTTGTAAATGAATAGGAAGCTTGTATCTGGAGAGAGATGAAAAGTCTATCCAGAGAAAAAGGATATGAAATAACACGATTTTAGATTACATGTAAATAAATATACGTATTCATATTAAGATACTAATGTACGGATAATTACTTATTAAGAAAACAGGTGTGGCTGCGTGTTCTCGAATAACTAAGTAAATTATTTATTGTGATAGATTGGTGTTTCTTATTTCAACCAGGAAATGTTTCAAGATTTCAGTCTGTCATTAATCAAGACGTGGCAAATAAAAGGCATCTCATCTTGTTAGCATTAGCAGCAAGTCATAGAAGCCAAATGTCTCTTAAATCATCGGTTACTCTTTTAAAATTGAAGTTGTCGCGTGTGCTTGAGATAATGCAGTTCTGAGTTTGTTATATCAGAAACAAACTGAAGATTCAGCCGAGTAAGACCACTTCCTGAACCCTTCGAAAATCCGAGAAGGCCCTGTGAGTGAATTTGTATGAGTGAATGAAGTTTTTGTACATCACAGAACCCGCTTTACAATGCAATCAGTTATAACAACAATGGTACAACAGAGGTTGGGGCGACCAAGAACCAACTGCAAACCAACTTTTCATTCGTACGACTTCACCTTCTGTTAGAAGGAAGTTCCAGCCAGAACTAAGGGGTCCTTCACTTCCAGTGGTTCATATGCTAGCCTTCCCTCACCACGTAACCGATGTTATCCAGCGAAAAGGTAAAGTTCGATACAACTTGGCACCAGTGACGTCGCAACTCATTTCTACAGCCGAGTAAACTTGTGCAACGTGAAATAAAGAGTCTTGCTCAAGAACACAACACACAGCCCGGTCCGGGAATGGAACACCCGACTTCATGATATTCAGCTGAAATACGTTATCGTACAAAATCTTATATGGATACCTAAGGGATATGTGGACCCTGGTTTAGAAGCCCTGCTGAAGAGCAATAAGTTTGTATCATAGAACCAGGAGTTATCTTGGAGTTCGTATCAGAAGGTTAGAGGCTTCTGGAGTTGTCTTAGAGTTCGTATCAGAAGGCTTATGACTTCTGCGGATTCGGCCTGAGAATTACGCTTCTCAGCCATTTATATGATATGACATATCATAATTCAATGAGCTGGAAGTAAGGTCGATCTAAGTGCTGGATACACGTTTCCGAGCCGACGAATATCCATTACTTAAAGCAGAGTGCTAGAAACGTAATGACCGGAAAGAGAAATAATAACGGTGTTATAATTTTCACTGCTTCCAGTTAAATGCTAACAAAAATATTATATTTAACGAGAATTTACTGATAATTAGATGATAGTTTTATTGAGAATTTCTTGGCAAATGAATATATAATTCTATGTATAGATATTTTTTGTTGTCCTAATTTATGATTTTGTTATTCATGTTGTACATATTTGTATATATTTCCGATTTAAACCGGCGTTTTATTAAACACACATACGTATGTACATATTTACTTAAGTACATAGTAACATGCATATATATACATAATGACATGTATATACAAACGTATGTACATAAATGCACGCTGTTAAATATATGTGTATGCTTAGGATAAATATACACAAATAAACACACACACGCGTACACATTAACGTAGGAATACACACATACAAACAAAACAAACTCATACATGTGTGCGTGTGTGTGTAAATGCAAATATGTATGTGTGTGTATATATATATATATATATATATATATATGTATGCATATATATAAGAATATATATATATATATATA
>NC_068988.1:60895028-60899524 GCF_001194135.2 Octopus bimaculoides
GTGACGATGAAGGGGGTAGGAAATGAGTTCGAGTGAAGAGAAGAGAGATGGAGAGTAGGAGTTAAGAGAAGTAGGAGTCGGAGCAAGAGATGAGAGGTGTGTGGGAGGAAGTAAGTGTGACAGGAAGAGAGGCGTGGGGGTGGAGGCTAGATGAAAAGGGGAGGAGAGTTGAGCCCATGTGCCGCAAAGGAGCGAAGAGAGAAGAGTAATCCCTGTTCACAGCGCAAACGAGATCCCGATGGCCCCTGTGCAAGGACAATCCGAACACGGACAGGTGTTGCAAAGAGTGACTGGTAGAGCTGAAATGGCGCGACACCGGGGTGTTATTGCCGAGTTGGATGTCTCGCAGATGTTCCGCGAACCGGTCAGCCAAGCGGCGTCCCGTTTGCCCGTTGTGTAGAGAAGGGTTAGAGAGAGCAGGAGATGCAGTAAATGACATTGGTAGAAGTCGGTGATGATGCGTGTCATTACACACACACATACACACAAGCACACAGATATATATGTATATAGAGACGCGCATATGCATATAATGCGAAATTTCTTTTACAATCACGAGGTTCCGTGTTCAATCCCGCAGCTTGACATCCGAAACAACAGATTGTTAACATAAGCTAGGGTCGACGAAAGATAAGTGAATGTTATTACATAGAAGGAAAATGTACGGAAGTCCATCAAATGGAATTTACCTGCAATGGAATGAGCCTGTCTGGCAGTATTTTGTGTTATAATTCGCTTTGGTGTTGTTGTGTCTTGCTAAGCACCAATTTTCATTGTGCAATACTAGAATGTGATCAGTTGTCGAAGTGTAATTGCATAGAACGGACACTTTTAGTGGCTTTATGAAACGTACTAAGGTTGATTTCTTTCCTATAACCGCACGACGTTGAAAGAAAAAAAGAACCAGCACCAGTGGAGTTGACAGAAGCGACTGGAGATAAAACACACACACACACACTCAATAATGCATGTATAAAATGCACGTATACATACATACATGTTTGTGTATGTGTATATATATATATATATATATCATACATAGCTGCTCACCTTGAATCCTCTTATAGCTACACTTTACGCCGCTAAATTTGTCCCTTGTTAAGGCTTCGGAGCTTAAGTTCGAATCATTTGAGCACTACTAAATATTTTCTATACTGAGATTAACTGGGTCTGAACTGTCGGCTCTATATATTATACATATATTCATTTACATATATATATATGTGAAATGTTATGTATGCATATACATACCTATCTGTCTAAATATCTTCGTATACAACTTTCCCTCTATCTATCTGAGTTAAAAAAAAGTAATGAAATGGTTGAAGATAGTACAGATGATCAGAAAAATGTCCTGCATTTCCGAGTCAGGTCTCATTCCCTGTATACTACGCTCTTCTTCAAAAAATGATCAGCTTCACATTTCATCCTTATCCATGTTGACAAAATAACCAGCAGACAAGATCTGCGTAATATGATCGTCGACCTTACCGAGTTTACTATGTACCACAAGACCTATACATATAAGACCTTACGCCGGTTTATAAACATAAAATCGATATATTCTGTGGATGTATATTCATTTATCTTAGGTACAAAAGATCCCATAGTACTTACTTTCGTATGAGTTCAATTCTTTATTTTTAAACTCTGCGTGGAGATAAGAATAGCACTAAACTGATGCCGGCACCGTTATGTCGGTATTATTCGTTCACTTTCTCTTACCAATTCTACTGTTGCTGCTGCTTTTGTGGCAGTTGTTGTCGCTGTTGCTGCTGCTGTTGTTGTTGGTGCTGCTGTTGTTGTTGGTGCTGCTGTTGTTGTTGGTGCTGTTGCTTCCTCTGCTTCTTTCGCTTCTGCTACTGCTCCTGTATGTCTGTGTAAGTGGTGTGAGTTTACGTGTATGTTTTTTTCCATTGGTACTGCAGATTATTATTGATATCAATGCTTCGGTTGTTGCCCTTGTTGTTGCTGTTGTTATTATTGTTGCCGTTTTTTTTTTGCATTTGTTATTGTTGCTGCAGTTGATATTTCGCTGTTTGTTTTTTTTTTCGCTCCATTCTTTGCTGTTTATCTCGAAATTTCATTTGGTTTGTTTTTCCTTCTTTCTCTATTTTCCACTTATGATTTTTTTCATTTGCTGTTGTTTCTAATGATGATGATGATTATGATAATTATGATGATGATGATGATGATGATGATGATGATGACGACGACGACGAATAAGACGATGACTGCAACGGCGTCGACGACGATGAGGAGAAGGATGATTACGAGGATGATGACGACGACAACGATTATCACTATACTGATGATGACGAAGACGATAATAATAATACTGATGATGATGTGGATGATGATGATGATGAGGATGATGAGGATTATTATTATGCTAATGATGATGATGTTGTTTATACTGGTTTTGATATTGTTAATGGTTTTCAAAAGTTCCGAAATTCTGGTGGGAATATTTTTTTCCACCTTCTCTCTTAGTCCTGTTTTGATATTATGTATGCGTGTATGTATATTTTCTATTTTATTTCCTCTTTGCAATAAACTTAGATCATAACAACCTACTTCAATGATGTCACATTGAAAGGTTCATCATATAAAAACTAAAAAAAAACTATACGAAATAAAAACAAAAAATCCGAGAAATAGTACAAACTAGACAAAACGAAAACAACATAACAACAAGAAAAAGGAGGCAAAAAAGAAAACACAAACACATATGTACATAAAAAAAATAACAACCCTATAGTTCAGCGAAGGCTAATATCGATTTGTCTATGTAATAACTAACTTCCTAAAGCACGAGAGTCAAAATAAAACTTGCTCCAAAACAACGCCATTTAAAATGGAGCCCAACGTTTATAGCGCTTCTTAAAACACGCGAGTTGTTTTAGTATCACTAATAAAAGTGCGGGTATCTCTCTAAATCTTTAATGTTCGCCCAAATTTAGAAAAAAAGATTATTATTACTATTATTATTACTATTTTAATGTTTAAATATAAAAGTTAAGAAAAAAAAATGAAGCTAAACAATAAATAATAAATATAAACAGGACAAAATTGTATTTCTTTTTCTGTAGTTGATACTATTATCCTAGAGATAAATTGCAATTTTTATAAATTTCAGAGAAATATAATTTTCCGTTTCTGAAGAAATGTGTTCATTAAAACTAAGAGATTGGTATCATTAGAGTATTTTTTTTTATTAAAAATAAAAAGTAATTTAAGACGTAAAAGCGAAAGTAAACTATAAAATCAAATCATTTTATGCAGGTGTTGTCTTCTGCTAGCTGTGTTTTCATTTTTCCTGAACATCCAATGAAATACATGAATCATATATTATGCATATATGAACATTCACACACGCACACACACACACTTAGACACATGCACCTTCACACACAAACACCTACGCATATATATATATATATATATATGTACATTTTAAAAAATAACGTCGACCACTAACGTGGACAGTTAATGCGCTAGAAATAGATCACATCTTGTGTCTATTAAGACCTAAATTGTTCTCAACATGAAATATAGCAGCATACCAAAAACGTTAGCAGGCAAGACATTTAAAATCACCTAAAAAAGCATTATTAAACAGGAACTAGTTTCGGATTTAACAAATTCTTACCATTTGTCTATTCCTCATCAGCCTGATTTGTAATGTAACCGCAATCATCAAAATCGTATACAGAGTTGCCCACCGCCATGGGTGCGCGTGCATATGGTTCTGCTAATTACAGCTTAATGGTAAAATTCAAAAGTCTTCGTTTTGGCGCGCTAATTCCAGGAATATATCCGCAGAAAATATTTACTGCGTCTTATATATTCAGTATGAGAACATGAGTAATGGGTAAAATATTATTATAAAATCTGGTAATTAGTCATATATGAATTAATATCGAATAATTATCAGATGTATGTATATATATGAATGTATATACGTGTATATATATATGTCTGTGTCATAACGCTTAAATTTGTACTGATAAAGTTTATATGAAACATTGTGAGATGTGACTTTGGATAAACAAAGAAGCTTTGCAACGCAGATTACTTTGTTGTATAGAAGTATAGAAGAAAACATAAGAAATCCATTTAAATGTATCATTTCCAGTGAATAACTCCTAATCAAACAATAATGACATATTTGAACATAAGTTCAATAGAGTCTGAAATCCTCTCGGTCGAATTTTACGGCCAGGAATTGCTACATATCGGTTTTCATTCCTCGAAACTGAACCCAGCAGATTTCACCCGTTCCAAGTATGCTTGCCTCGAACACTTTCGCAGCTCCAGAACAATAGGTTTCTCTGACCTCGTGCTAATTTCTGCTGATAAGGGGTTCTTAGCTCAAATTATTATGTGCTAAATACTTGTTTCATATTAAAATATATCTCGACGGCGCCTTCAATTACAAACATACACACACACACACACACACACACACACACACACACACACACACACACACA
>NC_068988.1:60901231-60903869 GCF_001194135.2 Octopus bimaculoides
CACACACACACACACACACACGCACACACACATATATATATATATATTTACATATATGTATGTATATATATATATGTATACACCCAGACACACACACATAGACACACACACACACACACATATATCAGTTTGTCTTCTATTCGTTTCGATTATTTGACTCCTCACCCATTGTGTTCAGTATTGAAAAGTTTTAGATTTCAGCAGAACAGATCGACCCCACTGTTTGTGAAGTCGGGAGAATCATTTACCGAATTTGTAAGTTAGAGTGAGGTAACCAAAACATCACCGGTTGTCAAAAGTTAATGAGGAAAATACCGACACTAAGGCACGTATACACACAGATGCACGCACGCACACTCACACACACACACACACGCACAAATATTTCCACACAGTTCCCATCCACCAAATTTCCTCACAAGGCTTTGGCTGGCCCAGAGCTGTAGTGGTCGGCACTTAATTACCCAAGGTGCCAAACGGTGGGACTGAAACCGAAATCACGTAGTTACAATGCAAACTTCTTAACCATACAGCCACAACTACATTCAAACACGCACAGAACTACATGATATACAAGCACATACGGACACATGTTTAGATCGATAAAAATTGGTTTTGAAATTTTGGCACAAGGCCAGCAGTTCCAAGGATGTGGTCAAGTCGTTAATATTAATCCCAGGGTTCAACTAGTACTTGTTTTATCGACCCCGGCAAAATTTGAACTCAGAACGTATAGACGGTCGAGATGCATTTTGCCCGGCGTGCTAACGCTTCTGCCAGCTCCCTGCCTTTAGATAGATAATTATTGAAAGATAGACAAATGGATAGAAACAGAGTTGTGAAGATAGACAAACAGATTAATAGATAGAGAAATTGATAGATGGACGCTCATACAGACGGACAGGCAAACTGAGCTAGTGACAGACAGACAGACAGCTAGATCGATAGAGAGACAGACGGACAGTTAGGCACACATACATACATATGAAAGAACATAGACGTGTTCATTTGCCTGTATATAGAATGTGCACTCGCTCAGACGTACACGTATCCATATATGTATATGTGTATGTGTCTGTGTGCTAGTATGTGTGTGAATCTGTGTATTTGTGGGTGTATGTGTGTGTCACTGTGCGTGAGTGCTTGCATCCATGCATGTATTTGTGTGTGTGTATGTGTGTTTGTGTTTGTGTGTGTGAGTGTACTTGCGTGCGTGCAGAACTCGTTGAAATGATAGCAACCAGCAGCCTGCAGCCGTCGCTTCACTTTACATACGTATAAGCGAAAACGCTTGTAGTCATCACAGGCATTCACAAGTGTATGATTTGATGGGTAAGTTCACGATCCGCTATTTCTAATAAGTCTTTTGAGATGTCTCTTACGGGCTATTGAAATGTATGAGTTCTCTTTATCGCCAGTGGAGAGAATAGAAACGGTATGCAAGTAATTTACGAAGGAAGTTGTTTAATTGTCTGACGTGTTTCCATAGCGAAATTACTGACTGGTCGGCCGGTTGAATGGTTGGTTTTGCTGAAGAGTTCAAGGTAGCTACAGCCAGTTGTCAAACGATGTAAAAGTTTACTGTAGATCTCATTATCTCGTATGACATGCGGGCAAGTGTTTTGGGCGGCAAGGAAAGCGGTAGTGTGCAAGTAAAGCTATTAAAATGGTCGTCTTTAAGCTTTGGAAGTGAAATTAATTATCGATTCTTTTCTAAAGCGCTAAAGATAGAGAGGTGGAAACGTGTGCGTGGCGGTCTAGGGGGATTAAAGAACCGTTGGATATCCCTACTGAATATCAAAGGCAAGCAGTATTCTCGTTATTAAGGACATTTGACATATCACAAAGTGAAAGCTAGTAACTAGGGTTGATGGACTGGGAATGTCATTGTGTATGGCCGACTAGCGAAAGATTGGTGTTTGTTGCATTGAGACAGTTAATATAGAAGAGTTTATGGGCGGTTGGATCAAACATGTTAAAAATTCTCCTTAGATTCTTAGATTTCGCTTTATGATGTACAATCTCCCCAGTTGGGGTGCCGAAAATTTTAATTTCGTTTTGGATCATTCCTTCTCTGGGAACTATAAAAGGAATTCCAGCACTATTCACTAGGATAAATTGCAACCTTAGAAAATAGCTAAACAATTGTTCATAGTTTGATTATGAATTCACATTATGAATTTCTAAAGTTTAAAGATAAAAATTAGGTATATGCTAGAAAACATCTAAAAGTATATTCAACGTTAACAAACATGATTAAAATTAAAAATTATTATTATTATTATTATTATTATTATTATTATTATTATTATTATTATTATTATTATTATTGTTGTTGTTGTTGTTGTTGTTGTTGTTATTATTATTATTAAGGCGGTGAGCTGGTAGCACTGTTAGCTCTCCGGTCGAAATACTTCGCGTCATTTCGTCCGTCTTTACGTTCTGAGTTCAAATTCTGCCGAGGTCAACTTTGTCTTTTATACTTTCGGAGTCGATATATTAAGTAGCAGTGAAACACTAAGGTCGATGTAATCAATTAGTTCCCTCCCCACCAACCCAAATTTGAGGCCTAGTGCCTTTAGTAGAAACGTTTTTGTTGTTATTATTATTATTATTATTATTATTATTATTATTATTA
>NC_068988.1:60903879-60906318 GCF_001194135.2 Octopus bimaculoides
TATTATTATTATCATTATTATTACTATTATTGTTATTATTATTATTATTAAGGCAGTGAGCTTGCACAATCATTAGCACGGCGGCCGAAATACTTGGAGTTATTTCGTCCGTCTTTATGGTCTGAGTTGAAATTCCGCTGAAATCAAGATTGTCTTATATCATTTTTGGGTTGATAACATAAGTACCAGCTGAACAATGGGGTTTGATGTAATCAACTCACCTCCTGCATCGAAATTCCTGGTCGTGTGCTAAAGTTGGAAACCATTATTATTGTTATTAATGGTATCAACACGCCGAGAGGAATATTTAGCGGTATTTCGTCTGCTGCTACGTTCTGAGTTCAAATTCCGCCTAGGTGGACTTTGCTTTCATGGAGGTCGGCAAATTAGGTACCAGTGAAACACTGGGGTCGATGTAATCGACTAGTCCTCTCCCCCAAAATTCCAGGCCTTGTGCTTATAGCATTATTATTGAGAATGTAGCACACGCCAGCAAAGTGACGCCAGCGTACAAAGATAGAAAGCCCAGTATATCCACCATGACTAACCGTGTGACAAGGTGACACCAGGTACATGCATCACAACCATATGTGCACGATATGGTGACCTTTTATCCAGATAAACAGCGCATGACCTCGCAGGTGGAGCCCACTTAGAATTTTTTTTCAGGTCCGGTAGCCCATCGCAATCAAAACATCCCTGAATACGGGCTCCATAGAATCCTTCTCAATACATGACTATGATGCTCCTCCATTACGCCGGTTCGTGATCAGAGATGACCATATCGTCAGCAGTCCCGTTAGCACGCCGGGCAACATGCTTAGTGGCATTTCATCCGTCATTACGTTCTAAAGGTCGTGTTTACCTTTAATCGTTTCGGGGACAATAAAGTAAGTACCAGTCGACCACTGGGATCGATGTAGTCGACTAGCTTCTTCTTCCAAAATTCCAGATGTGGGACCTACAACAAAGTGGATTATTATTATTTTTGTTATTTGCACTTCATAAGACCTTAACATTTTCTTTTGTTTTGCCATTGAACACACCCGGGTTTGTTTAACATCAAAAATCTGTGCGCCATGCTACTATCAATATTCCGACAGCTGTAATCACAAGAACAGTCGCAGTCTTTCTTTTTTTATTTCTATGTTTTTTTTTTGTTTTCTAACCTCAAGGACACCTAATGTGTTTTTGCATTCTACAAAGGTACAGTTCCTTTGCCTGTTGTTTTGAACAATCTTGCCCGTGAAATTTCCTTCAATGTTCGTCCTCCTTATGCATCTTTCGAAATATTTACCATTCACACGATCACCTGGGATTGGCAGAAGGGTCGTCTAAATATCGTTTTTCGCCCTGTATATGTTCATGAATGCTAAATATTTGTATAATTTATTTGTGATATTTAGAGTAACGCTCCTTGGTGTGTATACCGGAGATACTTACTCAAGAAAGAGCAAGGACAGAATTGACGGACGTCTGTGTTTTTTAGAAACAGAAAAATCGGACCTGAACACATGTATATATGTTAACTCTTGGTTAGTGCTCAAAGTTTGCGGTAAATACCGAACAGATCAAAAACACAGTGGTAGTCCGAGGCATGTCGCTGAGTGGGGGTTCTATAGATATCAAAGTCCTGATGAAACTCACTTCAGAAATCGAGAATATTAATTTTGAGAGCTAGATTTCTTTTCTCCTTGCTATACAGCAAGAGGAAAAGAAATCGGTTGTAGCATTCCTCCCTCATAATATCAGAGAATGCTGTTTAAGAAAGATTTGATTGTAATTACTGGTGAGGGCGAAACGACCACCTCAGTCGTAAATTGTCGTTTCGATATTTGTCTACCGCGGCACCAATATCAAATGTTATATCGGAGCGGTGGCAGGAAGTTTAAATCCGCATATAACAACCATCTTTTGATTTTTAGGAACCGTGATGAGATATTCAACTACTCTTTCGGTTTTAAGCTGGAGGCTTGAAGACGAAGGGACCAACTACAACATCAAACGGAAAATCATTTCTAAAACCAGATCCTGTATTAACGGGTCCAAAAGACTTCTTTTGAGAAAGGCGGCGAGCTGGCAGAATCGTTAGCACGCCGGGCGAAATGCATAGCGGTATTTCGTCTCTCTTTAGGTTGTGAGTTCAAATTCCGTCGAGGTCGACTTAACCTTTGCATATTGGAATCCACAATCACATATAGAAAAATTTAATAAGTAAATATACTAAAAAGATCTGTAATAATAATCAAAAAAGTACAAAGTAATAAATATTAAAATAGCAATATTACTATTTTAATATTTATTACTTTGTACTTTTTTGATTTTTATTATAGGTCTTTTAGTGTATTTACTTATTAAAGTTTTCTATATGTGATTGTGGATTCCAATATGCAATTTTTTTCCCTAATGTTATTATCTTAAAAATATGTATATATAAAT
>NC_068988.1:60912503-60915414 GCF_001194135.2 Octopus bimaculoides
ACATATGCACAAACACCTACTTCCATATATACATAATAAAATGCATGTCTACATTTATGTATATTTGCATGTATGTATTTATGTATGTATGTATGTATGTATGTTTGTATGTATGTATGTTTGTATGTATGTATGTATCTATTTATCTATCACCCTTTTTTCTCTACACAAGTACACATCTAATATAATAGGATATAATTCATGTAGTGTAATACAATATAATACAATATAATATAGTACAATAAAATATAACAGAAAATATGATATATTATAATATATTACATTACATCGTATTATTATATATATATATACGCATACACATATGTACATGCACACACACACACACACACACACACACACACACACACATATATATATATACATATATATATATATGTACATATACATATACATACATACATATATGATTTTAGTTTCGTTAAAAGATAATTATATTGCTCTATTGCTATACAAAATATATATCTAATCTCCTTTAATTTTTTGCGAGCGAATTTAAATAACCCAAGAATCTGTGTTGTACTAGGAAATTACAACAAATTTAATAGGATAGTAACAACATGCACTGACAACAGCATAAGAACGAAAGCAGATTTGACATGACTAGAATTTCCCTCATCAGCCGGCTAACTGATATCAGCATGATTCTGACACTGCAAAATCACATCATACCTGCGGGTAACATCTAAGAGATTTAGATAGTAGTATCTACCACTGTTTGCAGATATATACACACAATATCGGTTCACAGGTTACAGTTAACAGATGTATAACTTTTGAACAAAACCTATAGTACAAATTAAAGCATTTAAAATATAATTAAGAGTAACAGACAATTATATGAAATAAATACTAGAAGTATCCTCTGACAAATTTGACAGATTATGACACTGTACATCTATTACCAACTCATGAACACAAACCAATACACAAACGCAGGAACACAACGTATTTTATACCGAGCAGTCTCAACACAAATACACACATGATAGACACACACACACGCATATTTACATATATATATATATATATATATATATATACATACATACATACATATATGTATGCATGTATGTATGTAGATATGTAAAGATATATTCTCATAATTATTTCAAAATATCTATATTTTATTTAAAAGTATCCAAATTGTAATGATAGAATTTCAAACTGAAAATCTGTCAACGTTGAAGCACCTCATGATAAACAATATTCATTGTGTAATTTTTAGATGGTGTCAAAATAAATACATTGTTACTGCTTCAAACTCGCGAGCAAGCAACATAGAGTTGTCAGTGGGAGATGCGTGTAGCAGAGAGATCAAGTTCAACTACCTTCAGGGATTGACCCTGAAATTTGTTAACTGAAATACTAAATCTTAGTTTGACTAGAAACTGATGCGTCTTATATTCAAACAGAGCATCTATATGAGTAGAAGTTTTGGCATAGAGGCATTTTCACGTTGGTGACTACCTCTTATGATTGTTGCCTCTTGGACGTGGAGAGCATTTTGGAGATGGAGTAGGTTTTTGCCCTTAAATGTTTTGATTGTTACGAATGTAGAGAAGATGCTCACTCTCAACTTTAGCATACATATCTACCAGGTATTGATGAAATACATCACGATACATGAGTAATAGTTTTAATTGTTCTGTTTTTAATACCCATCTTGTCCATTCCACAAAATAAGAGGATACTGGAGATCACCATAAGTGGAATCAGTCACTGAAATACGCTTAAGGTTGTTACTTGGAGCGCGAATGAGAATATTACGATTTTCGTGTGGATCACCTTCCATACGGCTGGCTACTTCATTAGATGTAGGCTCATTAAAACAACGTAAAATGCCCTTTACTATAGCTTAGTATCGACGTAACGAACGCAGACATACACAGTCATAGACAGTCATAGACACATACACACTCATACACCTATGTGTATGTATGTGTAGATGTGTGTGTGTGTGTTTAATTGTCTGACAACTAACGTATAAAAATTGTCACACTCGCACACAAACATACACTCTGACATACACTCACATACATATACTAAGACAGACACACACAGATATACATTCATGCCCACCTGAGGCCTATCTCTGTCCCTGTGTGTGAGTCTCTCTCTCTTTAGATGTGAGTATGAGTGTGTTTGTGTGTGTGTGTCAGCCGTCGCAAAAATATATGTATACTCACATACACATACAGTCACATATACTCACACATATTTACTTCTCAGTCATCGGCCTAACGTACGGAACGAATGTGCAAAGACACACACACTCATAGACACATACACACTAATACACATATGTATATGTATTTGTAGATCTGTGTGTGCGTGTTTAATTCTTTGAGACCTAGCGAATAAAAATTATCACACATACACTCTCACAGACACTCATAGACATATACTAAGATAGACACACTCACATAACTAAATATTCTAAATGACTTGAAATACGTTTCCTGCCTCGGTTTTTGTTCTCCTTTTTCCTCTAATATAATATATACCTGCTAACTCTGAAGCCTAATAAGAATCCCTAGCTCCAGACTCAATTGTGAACTTGAAAGCTAACTGATGACCTATTATTGCACATACTCTGCGTACCTATTGGTTTAGATCACCAGTGAACTAACACCCTCATATATTCTGTATAACACACACACACGCACACAAAAACATACTGCATATGTACATATACATATATTTTATGCATACTAGTATGCATGTCTATGAAAATGTGTGCCTCATAAAGCTATGTATGTACGAGAAATTACCATACTCTCACATGGCACGTTACAAACTTACAGATATTTAATGTATACTTACATACCTATATATATATGTGTATATATATATATATACATATATATATATATATATATATATATATATA
>NC_068988.1:60915615-60925327 GCF_001194135.2 Octopus bimaculoides
CATATATATATATATATAAATATATATATATATATATATATATATATTTATATATATATGTCTATATAATATCGATACACACTAACGCACATATATAGGCTACGAGCTGTAAGTATTGGTGTTATGTAACGAAGGAAGACGCTCAGAATATACACAATTAGCATATATACTTTACATGCATAGAAACTAGTCTTAGTAAAAGAAAAATGTTCCTACAATTTCATGCGCTTCTTATATAAAAAAAAATATGAACAGGACGGTGGTCTTCCATATATCACGTTTGAAGTGTGTTATATATTTTTTTCTCCATTTTTATCTCATTTTCGTACTTTTCTACTCGTTACTGCTGCTGCTGCTGCTGCTGCCACTACTACTTCTACTACTACTACTACTACTACTACTACTACTACTACTTCCATATACGTATCCACCATATCTTTGTAGGCATATAGATTTACAAACATACACACATACACGCACACACACACACACACACACGCACACACACACACACACATATGTGTGTGTATATATATATATATATATATATATATATATATATATATATATATATATATATATACATGCATACACACACACACACATATGTATACATATACCCCGATGTATAAATATATTTGCAGAAATGTATTGATGTCTATATCTATCTATCTATCTATCTATCTATCTATTTATTTATTTATCTATCTAACTATCTATATAAATACATACATACACACACACACATATATGTATGGATATATTTGTTTGTACGTATATACGCATACATTCGGCTATCTTTTCATACATGAATACTGGTAGACTTCTGCAGCAACACTCTCGCTCCCCTTCCGAAAAAAGACATCCATCTTTATTTTCTGAGTTTTGTAAAATTTCTTGCCAACAGTTCTGATCATTAAAAATATTTTTCCCTTTCTCTTATGAAATATCAGGTAAATCTGTTATATTTTAATATTTCAGAGCCGAATGAAGAAAAGTTGCAGGTAAGAAAAAAAAAATTACACCGTAATGTTAAAGCAAATATAGAAATTCAGAATATATACAAGAAGATATTGAAGAGAAAGTAAACACAATACCTTTGCAGTTCGCTAAAAATGTCAGAAGTCCCTTGATATTGAAGGTCATATTAGTTACTGATCGGTTAAATAGAAAAAAAGTTTTATCTATTTGGGTGGTTTTATGGAAAGGTAAGAAAGCATAAAAACTTGTTTTCATAAGGCATAGGAAAGAACTGACAAACACACAACAGGGTACACACATGCATACACACATACAAATAAACATTTGTAATAAAGCCACATGGACGCGCCTACACATACAAATATACGTATTTAGTAAGATATATATATACACACAGACATACAAACTCGTATATTATAGGGTACATGCACACACAAACGCATGCACGTTCTAGGCACATACACATAAAGCCACCCACGTATTCGGCACCTCTTCCTCATTAATATATATTTTATCTTTTTTATATAATTTACTTGGATTTGGAACCATGTAGCGGCACCGCCTTGAAAATTTTTTATCAAACCTATTTTTTAAACATGGTATTTATTCTGTTTCTTTCTGCTGAATGCTAAAGTTACCGAGACGTAAACAAGCCAACACCGGTTGACAAGTGATCGGAAGGGAAAACACAAACACAAAGACACACACACGCACGCGCACACACACACACACACACACACACACACACATACGCACCCCCCCACACACCTGCACACAAACACACATACACACACCCACCCGCACACACAAGACGGGCTTCTACAAGCCTCTATCGACCAAATTCTTAACTACACACTATACGCGCGTATATGTAAGCCTACGTGTATGTGTGTCTCCATTTATGCGTACGTGTATGTGTGTCTCCGTTTATGAATTTACATTAGTATGTATGCTTTCTCGAAAGGAGAAAATGATTTTCTCAATGCAAGATACAGAACTCCATTAAAATAACTGGAAGCTGAAATCTTCATTGACCTCTTATCTTTCGAGTTCAACGTTACGGATCTTCGTCCGGCTTCAGACGTTAGATGAAAAGCTGAGTAGAATATATAATGTTATAGAGCAAAAATATACAAAAATAATAAAACAATTTTCTGTGGAAAAGTACTCTTAAATATTTTCACAATGGCTTTCAGAAAAACAGAAATAAAACGAAACCAATGCTTGCTTTGCAACCATGTTCTTTCGTGTTACGTCGCACTACTCGGCGTCTTGGGTAGGTGATTTTTACTAACGCTTTGAGAGTGAACTTAGTGGGCGGAAATTGTATGGAAGCCAGTAATACATATGTTTATCTGCGTGTATTTTATTCTTTCTGTTTGTCTCTCCACTGCCTGATAACCGGTGTTGATTTGTTTACCTTTCCATAACTTGGTTCGCTATGAAAGATCAATATGATATACATCAGACTTAAAAGGAGTCGATTTGGGCGAGTAAATCGTTCGAAGCGGTGCCCCAGCATGGTCACAGTCTAATGACTGAAACAAATAAAAGATGTAAGTTAACGTACAGGAAGTTTTTTTTTTATTTGCTGCTGGGCTTCGATTCGATACTGCATCAGAGGATTATTTTAATGCGGTTACTCTGACTGGCTGAATGTAGTATAAAACTATGGTTCGTTGTTAGAACCATAGTTGGGCTGAGCATGCGCACAGCTCCTGATATATAAAGAATGAATATAAAATATTATTTTAGAAAATATAAAATACAAACACTATCATAAAAAGCTTTTAGTATAAAACATCTTCCAGAATAAAATTTCCTGTTAGTGTTGCGGTATACCAATATGATATTCAAAGTGTTCCGACTAAATCTGACAGCCTGCATAAAAGAAAAATATTTCATATTCACTGTTTATGTATCAGAAGCAGTGCTCATGCCCAGCCCAACATTTCTAACCCCAAACCATAGTTATATTCTATATTCAACCCGTTACAGTAACTGCATTGAAATAATTATCTGATACAATATCGAATCGAAACTCAACAGTATTTTAACAAATTAAAACATATCGATTAGATTATGGCTGAGAGATAACAATTTACTCAAAGTGGTCGCACTCAGCCTCACCCACCACCTTAAGAAGGCTTCGGAACATGACGCATGCGTTCCTCATTGTGTCCATGGGAAGATCTTCGAACATCTCCTTGATCTTGGATACCAGTTCGGCTCTGGTGCTGCAGGTAGAGAGATTGGTGGAAATTTGAGACCACAAAATGGGGGTGGATAGTCGTACGAATTCTCCAGCAGCCATTTTTGACTCTTCCCTGACTTATATCAAGGAGTCGAATTCTATCGCCACACATGGTCTTTCATGGGCAAATCTCTCCAGCCAGGGTTCCAGCACAGTGTCCAGCAACTTCACATGGGCGTCTGAATTGAACCTATGACTCGCTTCGAAGATGCGGGGTGGAATCGCGGTGTGGGGAAGCAGCCAGAATTCTGCTGATTCCATTCCTGCTGGCCATAGCTTCGTAGTCTCTGTTGCAGCTGTCAGTTTCACGTCTTACAGTGTTCATAAAGCATTGAATAGTCGTAATATTGTCCGTATCTTGACATCCGGCGTGAATCATCATCATAGCAAAAGTGACTTCTTTCTAATATTCCGAGAGTGTTTTCAGTCCGCCATGTAAGCTAAATTTTTCGCAACTACAAATTTTAATCTTTATGCTCTCCAACTCCATTGACTGTTTCACCAACACATCAAACTGTTCCTGATAAAAAGAGGATATAAAAATCGTCAAATTCAGCACGAACACACTATGCGTAGTATAAACAAAAACGATGAGAAAATGTCCATTTAATACACCAACTCGGAGAAACTATTCGGACAAAGAATAACAGTCACGAAGATTTTTGAGCCAGTAGTAATTGCATTGTTAAATATTTTCCGTGTTGTTTCCATGAGTAGAAGAATGTTTTGCTTTGCATAATCAATATTGGGAATCTGTTTAAAATTTGGTATTCTAGGCCTTCCAACTGGAGAACTATTTTAGAATTATAATTACTTGTACCGTTACTTAGAAATTTCTTCTTCTATCATCATCATCGTCATCCTCCTCATAATCATCATCATCATCATCATCATCATCATCATCATCATCATCATCATCATCATCATCATCTTTTTCTCTTCCCTTCATCCTTTATTTCTTTTCCATCCTTTCTTACCTTCCACTGCTTCATGATCTTCCTTCTTGTACGTAACTACATTCCTGATGTCTACCTACCTACCTACCTACCTACCTACCTACTTACTTATATAACCTACATACTAGCGAATGCTCTATTAATCCTCGCATTTGTCTATCTATCTATCTATCTATCTATCTATCTATCTATCTATCTATCTAAGTGACACTGGGGTAAAATATACGAAGTCCAGTATACCCATCATGACTACCTGTCTGATAAGGCTACACCAGGCACATGCATCACAACCATATGTGCGCGACATATAGTGGTCTCATATCATGATAAACAGCGCATGACCTTGCAGGTGGGGCCCAGTTAGAATTTCCTTCAGGTCGAGTAGCCCATCCTACTCAAAAGGTTCTTGAATAAAAGTTGTTTGAGGATGTCGAACGGAATACCCATGTTTCCAAAGGTGAATTATCCAAACAACAAAGAATTCCTCTCAACACATGGCTATGATGCTCCCCCACTACTTCTGCTCGTGATCAGAGATGCACATATCGTCAGCCACCAAGGGACATGATGAACTGGTTAAGATCAAGCAACTAACAAGCAAATCTGTGGTATTGAGCAGAATATTTTCTGTAGCCCATACTTTATACCATGACAAAACAATAAACATGATAGCACTTCCAATCAATTAAGATAAGAAGCCATGAGAACCACTGTGTGGTACTGCATCAGGGCAATAATAATAATAATAGTAATAATAATAATAATAATAATAATAATAATAATAATAATAATAATAATAATAATAATTATTATTATTATTAGATAATAGAAGGTATGGTGTATGCCTGGTAGCTTACCGGTAAAGCACGATCACTTTTACAGTGTTCGTTGGGTATTTGATTAATGGGAGAGACGGAAGATGGAACATATGTGAATTTTTTATCACCACTAGAATTGTTTCGACTCGTCTATCATCGATCACTCAGAGGTGAGATACTTTGTCGAACTCGGATCCTTGGAGTTAGTAGCTCGTGCTCTTAACTACTACGCCATATGCCCAAGACACCTGATGAAGGCTGGAGGGTATATCGGCCGAAACGTTGCGTTAACAAAAAGCAAGATGAGGACAAATATCCGTCAAATGTAAATAATGTACATATATGTGTGTGTGTGTGTGTGTGTTTGTTTATCATCAATGTATCTGTCTACCTACATATCTCTATGTATTTATCTACATACTCCTTTATCAAACTCTCCACGTTCTCTCCACGTTCTCTTATACCCCCCATGATATATTATATATATATATGTATATATATGTGTGTGTGTGTGTGTGTGTGCGCGTATGTGTCTGTAAATATAAACATTTTAAACCAGATATTTGTATTTCATACGTTTATCTGAAAAAAAAATATTGATTGCCATAAAAAACGATTCCATCCTTTCTTCGTCACCTGACATCTATCAGGTCTAGCAAAAATAAAAATCAAAGCAAACAAAAAAAGCAACAAATAAATAAATACGATTTAAAAAAAAAACATGTGAAACGCTTTTGAAAGAAGCTCAAAAGCATTTGCAACATGAAAGCATTTCAATAGGAAACATAAAATGGCGGCAAGCAGTGGTGTATTGAAATAAACTTAATGACAAACACATTCTTTATTGTTGATTTGTATTCAGGAACGCTCAAATCCAGCTGATACATATAATCATGAGTGTTTCACTACTAACCACTCAGTTAATAACTTTTAAAATGATTCTTGTATTAGAAACCGCGTGGGCTAGTGGTTAGTGTGCTGTACTCACGATCATGTGATTGAGGGACCGGTGTCGCGTTCATGTAGGGGAATATTGTCACTTACGCGCCACAGAAATCGGTTTAAGCTTCTGCTTCATGAATCCTAAGGCTTATGAAAGGCTTATCAATCCTAAGTGAGTATAAAGAAGCACACTCAGGTTTAGATATAATTGTGTTGTTAGAGAGTTTGCTTTGCAATCCCACATTCCAGTTCGAGATTTAATCTGTCTGCTTCTTAAGTGGGTGTCTTCTACAATAATATCCGGTAGAATAATAACTATTGAGTGGAGTGGAATTTGTTATGACTTCGCTGTACCCTAGCAGGCTGACTGAACGGTATTCTGCCTTGCCAAATGGCAGCCCGTGATGTTTTTTAGGAAACGGTTGCCACTTCACGAGGTATTTTTAAAATACCTGCACACTCCGAAATCCGCAGATACCTCGAAGTGCATGCATACCTGAAATACACCCATACTCCATAGGATTGCAGCATGACAGGTGGTAAAGAAGCAGCGGAAGGGGTCAGCAAAGCCAACGGTACTTCTTACATTGATACTAAGTGGAGGATTCCTAGAAGATTATTGCAGAGGATCAGCAGACTCTATGAAGAGAGTAACTGGAACGCTTCTATAGGGTCGGCGTTTATGTTTGTATCATCAGCCAATAAAATAATTGATAATGGCTCAAGCACCAAATTAAAAAATGAATGATAGAACTGTGGAGTGAAAGAGCACTATGGGAATCCGTGCAAGCAGAGCGACCGGATGTTGGTTATGGGACTTGTGAAACAGAGAGTGATTGTGTTAAGTACTGCAATGTCAAATGTTTGACTGTCGGATGGATTGTACACTTAATTCAAAAGGCCAACTATATCACAGTCTACCGCATGGGTCCTGTTCGAAAAGTACTTTGAGAACTCATATACCTATAGAATACTCAGCCCTTTACGCGTTAATTTAAGGGGCAAGTAACTCAGATGACCACTGCCGAAAAGAAAAGGGAAGATCCATAATCTAATGTGGTTATTCTTTTATTCTCTTATTTGCTTCAGTCATTTTACTGCGGCCATGCTAGAGCACCGCCTTCAGTCGATCAAATCGATCCCAGGACTTATTATACGCCTAGTACCTATTGTACTTGTTTCCTTTACCGAACCGCTAAGTTATGGGGATGTAAACACACCAACATCGGTTGTCAAGCGATGGGGGGGGGAGAACTCACACACAAATACATACATATGTGCATACATACATACATACATACATACATACATACATACATACATATATACATATATATATACCATGGGCATCTTTCAGTTTCTGTCTACCAAATCCACTCATAAAGCTTTGGTCGGCCTGAAGTTATAGTAGAAAACATGCTCTAGGTGCCACGCAGTGGAACTGGGAAGCAAGCTCCTTACCAGACAGCCACACCTGCGCCTATTTTTGTACGATAATCTAGGATGTATTTTATATATATGATTGAATTTAGTCTACTATAGCTAGGATGTATTTTGAAGGGAATTTAGCTGCTATTTCAGGCTGATCGAACGAACAGACAAGTTCTATAATTGGCTTGGATTCTGTTGTTGTAAGATTGTGCTAAGTACTGCAATGTTAAATGTATGACTGAGTTTTATCCACTAAAACCCGATAATTATGAATGAGGGCGAGTTGTTTATGTTTAACTCTTGTTCACTCTGAACGACCACACCTATGATCGAATGTATACCACTCGTGACTATCCCTAGCTTATTTTTCTATGTGAACGAGTACACCTATGATCGAATGCATACCACTCGTGACTATCCCTAGCTTATTTTTCTATGTGAACGAGTACACCTATGATCGAATGTATACCACTCGTGACTATCCCTAGCTTATTTTTCTATGTGAACGAGTACACCTATGATCGAATGTATACCACTCGTGATTATCCCTAGCTTATTTTTCTATGTGTAATTTATGATGGACTTCAGTATCGAATGCGACTTTCCTTCCGTCCTCAATTTTATTAAAATAGAAGGACAGTATGATTTAAGAGATATTTAGCTGCTATTGCTTACACGCTGAACGATTATTTTGAACTTTCCGAAGCCCATGCATGTTACGCACGCACGGAAACACAAACACACACACACACACACACACACACACACACACATACACACACACACACACACACACACACACACACACACACACACACACACACACGCACGCACACATAAACACACGCATACACAACGGAGTTTCACACAGTTCCTTATTTCTTAATTGCGCACAAGGGGTTAAACATAGAGGGGACAAACAAGGACAGACAAAGGGATTAAGTCGATTACATCGACTCCAGTGCGTAACTGGTACTTAATTTATCGACCCCGAAAGTATGAAAAGCAAAGTCGACCTCGGCGGAATTTGAACTCAGAACGTAACGGCAGACGAAATACCGCTTAGCATTTCGCCCGGCGTACTAATGTTTCTGCCAGCACGCCGTCTTTCACACGGTTCCTGTTTACCAAATTCACTGACAAGACATTGGTCAACCCGAAGCTAGAGTATATAGGACGTTTGTCTTCGGTGTGATTGAACACAAAACAATGTGGTTGCTAAGCGAGTTTCTAAACCACACAGCCATGCTTGTATTATATTGACAACTAAAATGCCAGAGAACTTTTAGAACAATTCTCTACCATTTCACCAGACTGACGTACTTCCTTCTCTTCCTCCCTTTCATTCTTTAATATTTGTTCGTATCACTAAAATTCATACGGCCATATTTTTATTATTACACCTTAGAACTAATTAGTTATGAAACATTAGATGCTGCCAAAAATATCTTCCCGGTAATTGAGTATTATTTTTGATCCAAAGAAATCTCTGTATAGCAAATATAATTTCTCATAATTATTCATAAGTTTCTAAAAAAAGCAATTTTCAAATCTTGCCAATGACAATAATAATATAAACAACACCACCAACAACAGTTATAATGATAAGAAAAATAACAAAACAAATGGACGCAAGAAAACAAACAACAGCAAAAAATAAAAAGCAAAAAAAAAGAAAAATAAATCAAAAGGGAAAATAGGTAGGGATATAAAACGTATGAAATAAAAGTATATGCAAAAATAGTCTATTCTGTTGAACATAATGGAAGAAACAGTAGCATCTAATTTTACGTGGAATAATCCGGCTAGCTTGATTGATTGTTCGCTGCTGAGGACTCTATCTCACTGTCGTACTGCGTTCACATGCATATATATTGGAAGTGACGAGATAGTATCTTGACAGGCACGTGTCAGGTTCATGACTTGAGGAAAGTTTGATGAGTTGGTACAGAACAGTCATCGAGACAGCAACTGTTTAGATCTATGTTGGTTCACTGACATCACTGTAAGTTTGCGCATTATTGGATGTTCAACCAATGGATTCTGTGACTGATTAAGAAAGCTACGAAATTAAATTACATCAAAATAACAGAAGTAGGTGCACAGACGTTGCTGTGTGGTTGAGAAGCTTGATTCTCAACACAATTGTCTTAGATTCAGTCCCACGAGACGGCAAGTTGGGCAAGTGACTTCTACAATAGTCTAATACAGCCCCGGGCCGCCTAAAGACTTGTGAGGGGTTTTGGTGCAAAGGAACTGAAAGAAGCCTGTCGTGCATATATATATATATATATATATATGTGTGTGTGTGTGTGTGTGTGTGTGTGTGT
>NC_068988.1:60926761-60934145 GCF_001194135.2 Octopus bimaculoides
TATATATATATATATATGCTTACATTTATGCACACATTCCTGCATACATACATGTATACGTACGTACATAAATAAACGGCGCTTTGGCTTTCTCGAAAGAATTAATTAAATTTGCCACGTTAAATGACAATAATTTAAAACGAAAACCACAGTGCTAATTCTACTCTGCTGTTCTGTGTGATGAAGTTAAGGCTTCTCAACTACTGAAGGCGTTCGATATTCTAAAATGGAGACAGTCTTTATCACGTCGGGACTGAACTCAAGACCGGTTTCATTTGGAGAAAAACCGCGAGCGTGAGAAGGCAAGAAACAAACTTTTCTTTTGACTGCTACTTCATGTCACCTCGCGGAAAAGAAGTGAATGAACGTTTAGTATTTCAGTATTTGAACTCACAGCGCCGGATGGAATGCCGAAATAAAATTCTATCTGTCAGTCTATTCGATAATCTAGCGACTCTACCAGTCGCCTAGCTTACTCTATTGTGAAGTGTATTGCAGATCTGCTGAGACCCCACCTTCGGTCATGACTGACCATGAGATTACACCTAGGAAGTTACCCTCCGAGGCACAAGTCAGGGCAAGTTTGTTTGTGGAAGGCCAGCAGTTTCTCATGCATACTGGTCTCCCCTCTACACACCACCAGTGTTAACCAAAGGAAAGGCAAAGGCTGATACAGCTTTGCACCTGTTTACGTCGCAACACATTTCTTCAGCTGAGTGAACTGGAGCAACGTGAAATTAAGTGTCTTGCTATAGAACACAACACGCAGCTCGGAGCGGGATTCGAACTGCCAATCTCGCGATCGTAAGCTCGACGCTCTAACCACTGAGCCATGCTCCTTCACATTGTATTGAAGATAGGAATTGAATATTTTAGGTATCTACGTAGTGCTTAAATATTCAGGCTCATTCATACAAGTCTCTCACAAAGGTTCGATAAAAAAAGTAGTAACTAATTCATTTACCCGCCTAATGACAACTGCATTTGATCATACGGTGGCAGTTACCAATGGCCACGAAATTAATTAACCCCAGCTGTCACTTGCTGTGTGTGGTCCTTATAAAGAATAAATTAACTAATTTTACAGATATTTGTTAAATTTTCTTTTTGTTAGTTAACCCTTTCGTGACCAGATTTCTAATGAAGTACATTGTGATTTAATTAATTTTGAAATTAATCAAGAATTTCAAGGTGTTTAGTTAAATAACCGACTTTTTCATTATTGAGTTCGATGATTAGAATATAACTAAAGGAATGTTTCATATATAACTATTTAGTGCAGACATGGCTGTGTGGTTAAGCGGTTCGCTTGGACACCATCTGGTTTCGAGATCATTACACACTCACTGCACTGTATTTTGGACCAGGGTGTGTAATTATAGCCACGATACATGCGGGAGTTTAGTAAAACACCAGTGATAAAATCCATCATAAGTACATACATATTCATGTATTCATGTATGTATGTATGTATGTATAGTAAAGGCCCGTAGCTTAGTAATTAAACGGTGCATGACTGCAGTCCAATGACTAAGGCAAGTAAAAGCATACAGAATTATATTAATGAATGAACAAATATATTGCAATCTTGACCATATCTCGTATTGTTTGATTTTTTCTGAAATCCCGTTATCAAATTCATTTCCCCTAATTCTTTCAAGTAAGTGGTTTATAATTTAAGGAAGATTAGCGCATCATTGATAACATGAAACCCGACTTGTCTGCGCCCTATTCCGCAAAAGGAGTATGGTTTAAATGAAAGGCTTTGTGACAAATAATCAGAGGTGCTCTCAGACAGTATGATAAAATGATAAATAAATAAAATTAAGGAAATAAAAAAAAATAAAGCCCTTCTAAACCTAAAACTCAAGAGAGCAGGAGTTGTTGTCTGTTATATCGGTAGATGCTCCATGTTTGCTGATACTCAATCTGAAGTGATTATAAACTTTTAGAAGTGTTAAATCTTCAATAAAAGAGATACTGTTATTCATTGCACCGAATGATTCGAAATATAAATTTATTTATTGATTATAGATAGAATAGACTGCAGACAGACAATAAGCTCCGCAATAATTCTACAAAATACCAAGACATTTCTAAATGTTGTAACATTAATGCGTACCATTTATTATATTATTGCAAAATAAGACGGCCAAGGAGAATAATCCTTCGCGCGTTGGACAAAATGATTTGCAGTGTTTATTTCGGTTTTCTAACTGTTACCAAGGTCGAGCTTGCCTCCTTTCTTCCCATCGGGGACGATCAAATAAGTACTAGTTAAATATTGGTACCAGTTGTGCCCGACGATCGACGTAATCGTTTGGACCCTTCCTCCACTATAATCGCTGGTCGGTATCAAAATTTTGAAACCGCTGAATTAATACATGTTGACTATTGTGCAAACCACAATGCTAACTCTAAAATTGCTCTCCATATGGCGTAAGCGTGGCTATGTGGTAAGAAGTTCGATTTCCAACAACATGCTTCCGGGTTCAGTTCCACCTCGTGCCACTTTGTTTGAGTGTCTTCTACTATAGCTTCTACTATTACTACTATTAGTAATCTTAAAAATGTATAAATACATTTTTATTCCGCATTTCTCTTGAGTTTACAAAGATTTAGGCAGCGGAAATACTGAAGCGTGAATCTAGTGCTACCAAATGGTTATAGATTTAAAAGTCCGTAACTCCGAAACTACTTCGACTAGAAAGCTGAAATTTCAGATATAATATTTCTGCATTGCATTAAGTCAATACACCAAGTTTGATAAAGAGGTGAGCAGGCGTTACGAACACCACCGTAAGAATTTTACATGATTTGGGTCAAAAGTTGTGATTGATTTCTTAGATTGGGGGTGACATTTTTTTTTAATAAAGCAAAATATATGTAGTTTCCTAACGTTTATAAAATTATTCATCGAATTGAAGTATAGGGTTATTAGGTTGTGAAAAAGTCACAACACTAATGTCGATACAATGGTGGCTTACATATCTACTAATATAAATTTATTCAATCCTGATTCACACGAAATAACACAATCTATAATAGAGGGCAGACTACGTTGAACAAATAAGCATGCACACTCACACATACATAACAACACCGCGCACACTCATATGTACACACATACACTTATGTATGCAATGTGTACACGTATATCTAAATAGTTATGTATGGGCGTTTGAGAATGATGCATCTACTTATAACAATGGAAAATTTTGAATCGGTAAATATATACTGTAGAAGATTTATACTTGCGTCTATCTATCTATCCATCCATCTATCCATCCATCCATCCATCCATACACGTGGTTATATTCGTACAGGCAAACATGTATGTATATATATATGTATGTGCGATAAGCATGTTTGCTAGCATGTACATATGCATCTGTATCAATGTTTGTGTGTGTGTATGTGGGGGGGTGCTTGTGTCTGTGTGTCTGTGAGTTTGTGTGTGTGTGTGTGTGTGTGTTTGTGTATGTATGTGTGTCTGTGAGTGTGTGTGTGTGCTTTAGAAACGCAGCTGCTAATTTTCGACATGTTACTGTAATTCAACTCGCCACAAATATTTACCTAACTAAAATGAAATTTGTACACACACACACACACACACACATGCGCGCTCGAACATACACACACACACATGTATGTATAAGTATCTGTATATGTGCATATATGCATGCGTGCATGTCTGCGTACCAACACATACATATATGTACAGAGATACCCATACATACATACATACATACATACATACATATATATGCATGCGTGCGTTTGTATGTGAGTGAGATAGTTCTACGTCAGAGCCTGAAAAATAATCGCGTTGAAAACTGGATTTCGGGGGAGAGAAAAATATAAAATGAAAATAATGAATATATATATATATCAAAAACATAAATAAAATTAAATACACAGAAAAAAAAATAAAAGTAAATAGCAAGAATTAGACAGGAAAATAAAACTCTGAAAGTCCACATAGAAATGTGGAAAAAATCCACCCAAATATAAACGTAAAATTTTCTGTTCCCTTTTTCAAAAACATTTTCACACCTCATGATAGTAAAAGATTTTTTTTCTGATCTGAAAACTTCGTGTTTCAAATGTTTTTTTAATTTTTTTTTTCCTGTTTGCACGAATATTTTTTGTTTCCTATCTGCAGATAAAACACAATCTATTGTGTAAGTAGTTCATTCTTTATAATTTTTGTTTTTCTTTTTCTCCATTCCATTTTTCAACATTGGTGATTCCTTGAAAAAAGTTTCTCTCATCATAAATATTTCTTTTCATATGACAAACACGTAGACGCACACGCGCATGCTCGCACACACACGTACGCGTGCATACACACACAGATACACACACAGATACACACACACATACTGCTGAGTATAACATTTACACTCATCTTCATAGGCACACAGTTTTGTAAAAGTTCATATATATATATATCATATATATCTCTTACGCACTACAGTATATATATATATATATATATATATATATATATATAATATATTATATTATATTATATTATATATATGTATATTATATATTATATTATATATGTATTTATGTATAGATGCATATATGTATATATCTGTATGTATGTATATATATATAATATACACACAAATATACACATATGCGTACATATGTACAAACATACATAAGTACACATTTCCATCGGAACAAAGATATACATATGTTTGTATTGTGCGTTTGCCTGTGTCTTCCTGTATGCCATGTATATATATATATATATATATATGTATATGTGTGTGTGTGTGTGTGTATGATTATTTCTATGTGTGTATTTGAGGTGTGTATATATGTACGTTCCAAAAGCCTCCGCGATAGAGGAAAGTTCGTGAAGTAGGAACAGTACTGTGTACTTTTATATTTTTGTTAATTATTTTTATAATTTATATATATCTATTTTATTATAAACACAAAACAGCACCATGGACGAATAGACGTAAGCTTAAATAAAAAACCGCGATGGGTAGACCGCTATATGGCGAGGGATTTCTGTATATACTATCTCGTACAAACGCTTCAATATTAGGTAACCTCCTGTTTCAACAATTTGCTGCGTTTTAAATGGTAAACATATCCAGTATTTTTAATCAAAGATGCGTCAAATCAATGGTATGTAAATGATATTACCCTGGCAAAACATAAAAAAGAAAAGAACAGGCGAAATTTGAGCTATGATCCCTTTGAACCGAAGAGGTACTCTGAAACTTGACTATTTGGCGCCTTTTATGTACTAATTCAAGCAGCAGCTAGCCAAATTCTTAGTCTTTCAAATGGTCTTTCTCTCGTCTGACAAGGAGGGAATGGTGCTTCTCCAGGTCGCTTCACCTGTTATGAATAGTGTGAATAATTTTCCGTAATTTATAACCTATTTTCTTAAATGGAAAAGTAAAAGATTCATGAAGATAATGTAGCCTCAGAAAATTCCAAACGATACAAGATAGTCAAGACTGCAATGATTTTTGTTCATCTGCTCAATAAGTCCAGACTTAGGGTTAAATACTACCACTAGCACCATCAACAACCAGAACAAAATACAAAACACTAAATAAAGTGTCAGTTATATTGTTGATATGAATCACTGCATTCCTCTAGGCGCAATATATTTTCTATCTATTTGCCTGCTTGTCTGTCTGTTTATCTGTTTGTCTGTTTGCTTGCTTGTTTGTCTGATTGCCTACCTTTCTATCTATCTATCTATCTATCTATCTATCTATCTATCTATCTATCTATCTATCTATCGATCGATCGATCGATCGATCTAAGGTTGGGAAAGAGTCCTGTCGCATTTATGAACTGATAACTTTCAGGGTACTTTTACCATACGTAATATTTACAGTCAGATAAGCATCCATTTTTACAATCTCCTCTTTTGTCCTTCTGTGCAGACTGCTTTATACCATAGTGGTATTGATTTTACCCCTTTAAAATGAGTTTAAATCTGAAGGAAAACAATGACAACAACAAGAACAATATAAGATACGTTTAGATAAAGAATTCGATGCAGTTGGCTTCTCCTTCAAGGTTGTAACATACTTGATGGCACACTTGATATTTCAATGCTGGGCTAACTTTCCACAAGAACAATGATATTTTATATATGATAAGCCATTCGTTTTCTACTGTTTTACTCACGTACGAGAAAGAGAAACTAAAGTATACATATAATCAATATGTAATACAGTAATTTAAAAAACAAAGATCAACTTAGATTATCAAAACAATCGCTAAACTAAAGCTTTTTTCCAGTTTTGAAATACAAAAAGCATGGGAGATAATTCAAATAAGATTGTTGTTCAAATAAGATTATTGGTAAATCTAATTGGAAAGAATCTGGTCTTTAAAGCCAACCTAATAAATCGCTCATATGTTTCAGTATTATTAGGCTTCTTTAGCAATGCATGCTGGTTAAATTATGTTCGTAATACACATACAAACTTACACACACGGACTCACACAGACGTATGTATACATATATTAGAAAACACTTGCTCAAGATGCCACGCAGTGAAACTGAACCAGAAACCTCGTAGTTGCAAAGCAAACCTCATGAATAAAAATCCATGCCCGCGCTTGTTTTCTAATTTTCTTACTTCCTCTTCTTTTGTTTTCTTTTTTTAGATATGAAGCTTTGAGTAACTTGTGGTTGCAATTTCTAGCAGATCAAATAATCACGAAGAGAGTGTCTCTTGGATTCGAAAGTATTTATGCAAATCGGATGACAATGTGTTCGAGTAACGCTCCTGAAATTGACAAATACTGGCATCCACCAAATATTAAGATATTTTTGTTCTTTTTTGAGATGTGGCCCCTATTTTTAACAGATCTCACAATCCGAATAGTGTGTCACAAGGATTAAAAGATATTACATAGAACGTATGATACTCAGTTTGGGTTTCGTCCACGTAGTTTAGGGTAGCGATACTCAAGTTCATATATACCAACCAAAATTTTTGTCTTAATTCTATTAATAAAGAGACAATGGCCTGCAGTATTTTCCCCGACCCTTTACATTCTTAGTTCGATTCTCAACAATCTGAAGTTCGCCTTTCATTTCTCTGGAATCAGTAAAATTAAGTAACAGTCTTGTACCGGCGTCGTTGCGAACGACTAACTCGACCACTCTACCTAAACCTACTATCTCTTTGTTAAAACTTCAAACAAATGTTAAAATGAAATTGCGTTTGAATCCTTAATTTTTATTAGTTTCAGTTTTAAGTCTGTTACTTAAACTATGAGGTCTATTGGCGAACCGCTATTTTACGCGTCGTAAATAAACTAATATCGGTTGTCAAGCCGTGGAGGAGATGAACACAACTATACAAAGACGCACACACATACA
>NC_068988.1:60934155-60936300 GCF_001194135.2 Octopus bimaculoides
ATTTTACGCGTCGTAAATAAACTAATATCGGTTGTCAAGCCGTGGAGGAGATGAACACAACTATACAAAGACGCACACACATACAATAATATATATATATATATATATAATATGTGTGTGTGTGGCTATGTATGTATTTATATACCGAGATTTCACAGTTTCCATTTATCAAATTCCCTTACAAGGCTATATTAGAAAACACTTCCTCAAGATGCAATAAAATGAAACTAGACCCAAAACGCATGATTTTAAAATCTGGCTCAATTTTATAAAACATGGCAAACTATTTACTTCTTTTCCAATTTTTAAAAACCTTCCACTTTATGAAAAACACTGAATTGGGGACGTTGCTGGAAAATGTTATGAAGTATCTGCTTCTAAATTGTCCATCTTTAAAGTCGCAATAAGAATTAGAATGATAGATGGAGATATTCATTCCGTAGTTGCTCTAACTCTCACAAATGAGAGCTAAATCACCTCGAAATTAAAACCTAGTCTTGTAGAACAAATAAAAACACATGAGATGATGCTGTGCTAGATTAATTCTGAAAGCACGACGGCATACTCCTGCACATAAATTTGCTTATTGAGGCTAATTCCTTTTGCATTTAAGTGGCGATATCAGGCCCAAATATTCTATCTGCTTTATGTTCAAACCTGCTGATCTGGCCAATCGCTCTTACCCTACAATGCGATTCTAAAGATAAATACTAGCATCTTAGAAACCTGGAAGCTATGATATAATGCATGATTAATAGAAATCAATGTGAATAAACAAACATTACATTTGACAGCATTATCTGAATGCTAAAGGGTGAAATAACCAGAAGAACAACGACGAGCCACCACCACGAACAACAACAAATATAACAACAAACACAATTTTATAGATAGAGGATTCAGGAACATTGGCAAACTGGTGACTGGATGCAAATAACTTAGGAGTTTACTAGTTTTCTACACATATTCACCTTACGTATATTCGGTCATAAAGACCTACAACGTTTTTTTTTTTCCATATAAAGAACAGTTTAACTCATACAACACATGTTAAGCATTAAGACAGGAATGTTTAAAACTGAATATATATAAAAAATCAATATGAAGCGAATCTACAAACAGAAACATAAGCAACACAAAGAACTTATTCAAAGAAAACATTAATGTGATACAAGTAAAGTTGTAAGAGCGTCTAGTGTGCTTCAAACAATTCTTTCTTTCTTTGGCATTCACCTTTCCACGACGTTGTTATATAAAGACAGACATTACTTCTTTCCGTTTAACATCGTTGTTGTTCTCGTTGTTGCTGTTGTTATTATTATTATTATTATTATTATTATTATTATTATTATTATTATTATTATTATTATTATTATTATTACTGTTATTACTATTATTATTTGTTGGTGTGTTTCTTTTTTTTTTAATTTCTTCTTAATCCTATTAAAATTGGTAAATTCGATTAAAATGCTTCAGGCAGCAAAAATGGAAAGAATGAAATATTTTTGGAGGGTGTGTTTTGCAACTATTTGTAAATTTAATTTCAACTTGATTCTGTCGACACATTTAACCTCGCTTTGCTTTTAAAGATCAAAGATTGAACTAAATCTTTCCTTTCTACATGAAGAATACGTATAGAATACACACACACACACACATACTTGTATGTATGTATAGATGTATGTATGTAAGTATGTATGTGCGTGTGCGCTATTGTGCATCTATAAATACCTACACACATATACATGAGCATACACACAAGAAACAGTTGAATTACATACGGTAATACACATACACACAAACACACGCAGAATCACACCCACAAACACATGCACGCATGCTCACAATATCGGGTTAGCACATGCGTATATAATGTAAATGTAGATGTATATGTATAAGTATGTATATATAAATAGACGATTTTGTATATAATTATGTGATTATATACACATATATGTATACGTGTAAGTTTGTATGTGCATATATAATGATATATGTATATATGCGTATATGTATATAAATTCATTTATGCATGTATATGCATATCACATATGCATACATGCATGTGTATATATATATGTATGCATGTATGCATCTATCTATCTCTTTATCTACCTATCTTTGTTTGTTTGTTTGTTTGTTTGT
>NC_068988.1:60936936-60937564 GCF_001194135.2 Octopus bimaculoides
ATATATATATATATATATATATAATATATATGTATACACATATGTGTGTGTATATATGCATGTATGTATTTATGTATGTATGTATGTGAGTATGCATGTATGGGAGGAATGAGTGCAATATTGTTATTTTATATGGTTGTAGAATTGTTTCAAATTGAGGCTTCTTGCGTAGACAAGCAATTCTCTGTTTTTCTTTTATTGTCTTTGCAGGTTATTTCTAAGATACTTTACCAAGTGACATTCCGCGTTGCGTTGAAAATGTTTGTAAGGAATGTTCTCATTCTGTAGCAAAATAAGTAGGTTGTTGTATCCTTCCATTAAATCAATTATCTTTCCCTTATAAATTAAAAGCTTTATTTTATTTTATTTTTTTGTGTGTATTATAAGGCAGGCATAGTTTTATTCAAATACAAGCGAGAAGAATAGACTAGATATTCAAGAAAGAAAAACCGTATGTAGCTTTAATGCAGAGGTCCTCAACCAATTTTTTTGTCTATGGGCCTCTTTTTTCTTCTTTTACTCTTTTGCTTCAGTCATTTGACTACGGCCATGCTGGAGTACCGCATTTAGTCGAGGATTTATTCTTTGTAAGCCTAGTACTTATTCTATCGGTCTCTTTACCGAACCG
>NC_068988.1:60937664-60940709 GCF_001194135.2 Octopus bimaculoides
CTACTACTACAACAACAACAACACACACACATACATATATATATAGGTTCAAAAACGGAAAAGGACAAAAAAACAACAACAAAAATCAACGCGAGGACGTGATACAGATTGTATTATTAGACGCTCGGGAGAGGAACAAGAGAGAATATGACGTTTCGAGCCGAGCTCTTCGTCGGAAACAAGGAAAGTCCAAAGAAGGGAAAAACGGAGGAAGAAAAAATCGCGACCGATGTCCACGAGGTTACATTGTGACACACAAACACACATGCACACACTCACAAACACACACACACACACAACCTTACACACGTTTATGTATATACAAGCACATACACCCAAACACACAGGAGCACAGAATCCTAGCATAGCTTTGTCAATGTAAACAAAGTTAAAAGCTACGATGTGTCTTCAGCAGTTCTGTATTTCATTTGATCATTAATTAATGAGGCCAAGTCTATAGAGGGAAGTAAGTAGCTAGTAGGCAGAAAAGAGAAACTTCCAAACGCATAGAACTGGTTGAATAATTTAGTGCGGTAGACTGTTTGATTTATGAGCATGGCCAATGGAAATCATGCGGATGCTGGAAGTGGTGGGGATGGTACTTTTGTTGTCGGCGGTGGTGGTCATAAGGTTGGTGGTATTGGTGGTGGCGACCGTCTTTGTCAGCGTCAATTGGGAAGGAGAACTGAAAAATCAGGTTTCTTAGCCTTCTGGTATATATATATATATATATATATATCAGTTGGATTAATAACTATGTATTTTGTAATAACTCCTTATTGGTAAGTCTAATGTCTTTTATATCAATATAGAATAGCTAGAATAGCGTCTGCGTTTGTGTCTCTAGAAGCGAAATAAGATTGTTTCGACTTACAATAGACGCAGGCAAGGCTGTGTGGTAGGAAGCTTGCTTCTCGACCACAAGATATTAGATTCAGTTCAACTGCATAGCATATTGGGTGAGTTTCTTCTACTATAGACTCAGACTGCCGACCAAAGTCTTGTGACTGGATTTAGTCGATGGAAAGTAACAGAAGTCCGTTGCGGCTGTGTGGTAAGAAGCTTCCTTCTCAACCACATGTTTCCGGGCTCAGTCACACTCATTAGCACTTTGGGCAAATGTCTTCTGCTATAGCCTTCGGGAGATAGTGGCATAATAAGTTGAAACGTCAAATTGTATAAAACGAATATTTTGCTTACTCGGGAGGCAATGGAACCATGTTGTTACATCCCCGACTGAATTCCATGTATAAAAGGATCAAACATTATCCTTCGCATATTTAATTCCACTGTTTTAAGTAAGTTTTCCGGCGCTATTCATTCCTGCAACCATAGATACTATTCAACTTTCATGAGACGGTTTAAATTGGAACCCACTTAGCAATATTTTCTGTTGCACAACAATATACCGCCAATACAAATATAAATTTTAAGGAAGTCAGTAAATAATCTAATTTTTCTCCCATCAGACCTCATAAAAACTTTCGTATTTTACATAGCTTTATCTGCTCTTCTATAAAGCATCAAATGATCTCATACCTGGTAACGGCTAAATGCATATCTAGCGTAAACACTATTTTTCCCTGACGATGGGGGCACTCTACGGAAATGAATCTTAGGATTCATATGTAATCTGGACGAATGTACTCTTGAAACGATAGCTGGAACACCTTTAAATAAACTGATAGATGGAAACAGGAAACCACAGCTATATCTTTTACTGTGACAAAACCACGAATCTTCATATTTTGACATTGACGTCCATGATCGTCGAAATTTACACGATGAAGATGGAAAGAGGGATAAAGAATGAGAGAGAGAGAGAGGGAGAGAGAGAAAGCGAGAATGTAGAAATGGGAGAAGTAGAGAGAAACACAGGGAGAGAGAGAGATTGGGAGAGAGAGAGATTGGGAGAGAGAGAAAACGGGCGAGAGGAGGAGAGTGTGTTTGGTGCAATGCAGAGGTTTTAATGAGCTGTTACATGAGATTGTATGGTGTAAGACTGAGTCCTTGATTCAGTTAAGGAACGATAATTAGAGTTTAATAATTAGTGCTTGTAAGGTTCTAATTATTAAATTAGAGCTGAGAGAAATCGCAAGCACGCCGGCTAAAATGCTTAACGGCATCTCGTCCTTTTTAACGTTCTGAGTTCAAATACCTCCGAGGTCGATTGTGCCTCTTAATTCTTTCGGGGTTGATAAAATAAGTACTCGATAAGCGATGGGAGTCGATTACATCGACTTCCCCCCTTCTTTGAAGTTGCTTGCTTTGTGCCAAAATTAGAAACTAATATCTGGAGTAGCTCTCTGCGTCGCAGAATATACGATCGCAGCATAGCTAATTCATAATTCCATATCTAGGATTACAGTCGAATAGATTTTATTATGTTAATTAAGGAAGAGATTTGGGCAAAATCTAAGACAATTTAGTTTGACCTATGTCTATGAAGATTAATAAACTTCAGTCTCCATATCGAATATTGTTAATATATGCAGGAAAAAAAGAAGTGGAGTGGATGTGAATCTAGTATAAATGAAATAGAATGATATATGTTAAGGGAACTGAATAATTAGGGGTTGTTTTTCGCGTTCTGTGTTGTGTATCTCATGACAAGCATTGATTGAAAAGATGTTTCTATAATTGCAACATGTCTGTATTCAAGAAAGATGCATCCAAGGTTACATTAGCCAACGTATATTTTGACTTTTCATATCATAGCGATACAGTATGAAGCTGCTAGATTCGAACTTTGAGAGCGAAGGACAAGGTTAATCGTCTAGAGTTCTAATAACCAGGAACTGGTCTTAAGTCCGATTGTCACTTTAAACTACTAGTCCTAAAACTAACTGGATATATGTTAATATTGGTAACTGAACATACAGCTAAACATTTGCCTGCTCAGCTATCTGTCTGATGTCTATTCATGTTTCATTATTTAGATAAGTAACTCCCGCTTTAACTCACATCTATCTATCTATCTATCTATCTATCTATCTATCTATCTATCTATCTATCTATCTATCTATCTATCTATCTATCTATCTA
>NC_068988.1:60941010-60942236 GCF_001194135.2 Octopus bimaculoides
TATATATATATATATATATATATATATATATGTATATATGTAATTCTATATGCTGGTGTGCATGTGTGAAATAGAGTTAGAAGGGAGAAAGAAAATTGGCAATATGAAAACGCATAGAAGACATTGGATTGCTCACCAGGCAAAAATATTACAAATACCAATGAAAAACATATACAATAAATGATATTTATAAATTATATTGAAGAATAACGAGGCTACATTAGAAAACGGAGAAACAGCAAGATGAAGTTAATATAGAGGTTGCGGATCCATATTGCTGTATAAATAATTTGGTGGACTGGTGAATAACGGTAATGGTTCATTGGCATATATGGGGGGAAAAGTAATTTCTATTAGTTTATTCATGAGTAGTTTTACGGAATGATGAACCTTGATATACAGAATCTATATGAAACGTATGTGTGTGACATGTTTGATTTTACTGAAAAATGAGAAGTTGCACGTCATGTTATATATATATATATATATATATATATATATATATAATATGATAGATATATGCATGTTTTAGCGTATAGCTTTTTCTTTATATATACATGTACATAAATATGCATACACAAAAAGAGAAGGAGAGAAGCGAAGAAATAAACGGCGAGTAGGACAAACTGTGGATGTTTAATTGGATTGGCACAAACATATTAAGTGCAAAATTCGTAGATGCATATATTCGCATATGTGCGCGCGTGTTTGTCTTGTATGTTCGCACATGAACGCATGGGCGTATGGGCGTATGTCTACAAGCGTACGCATGTACGCATGCATACACGTATCCATACACGAGCGCGCGCGCACACACACACGCATACACACACTCACACACACACACAGAGACGCACAAACACACATTGACATATATCTATATACAAGCGTGAATTTATCGAGAGGCATAATATAAAAATATATCCAAATGTACAAACACACACAAACACGCATTAACATATTTCTATATATAAGCGTGAATATATCGAAAAGCATAAATATAAAAATATATTCAAATGTACATACACACAAACACACACCTATATATATAGTGACAGAAACAGTATTAATACCAAACGGAAAGTGGTAAACATTTTCCGTTATGTATAACCGTATGTATGTATATATATATATATATATATATATATATATATATGATACACACACACATTTATATATAGACTCACATAAATACACACACTCACAAACACATACACACAGATATA
>NC_068988.1:60942288-60943602 GCF_001194135.2 Octopus bimaculoides
ATATATATATATATATATATATATATACATATATATATATAAATACATACATATATATTATATGTGAATGTCATATATATTTGAACATAAATAGTTAGAAACTTCGAGAACGTGAAATATTTGTTTTTTTTAGAAAAGAGTACCACGAAGTAGATATTGCAATAAATAACGGCATAAAAATATTAGCATCAAAAACAAAAAAACAAAACAAAACGAAACAAACACAAGCAACACTTAGAAATCGTCGCAAATTATCCCATGTGTAAATATTAGATTTTTCCACCTTTTTATTGCTCTACCTGCTTCAAGATTCACCGTTCTAAATAAAAGAATATATACCATTCATTGCCGCTGTAGTCGTGCGCACTGTCTGCAGGTATCTGCTATTATAGACCTCCATGCTGAAGTCTAAAGATTCATTACCTTTGTTGGGAAAATAGTGCAGTAGATTCCCGAGGCCTGCTACTGGTTCGTTTGCTGTTTGTTCTTCGTGTTAGAATGCAACGCGGTATTCGGTTTTCTAATACAAGATTCATGTTACGTTGAGGTCGATATTGTCTTCTGGTATTCATTCTGTTTCTGTCGCTATTAATTATTTTGTAATAAGCCCACTGGATATTTGCAACACCAATGCTTGAACAGGCGCTGGTAATATATATATATATAATCAAAATAAGCAACAGGATATCAAGAAGTGATGCAGTACGACCGTTTCAAGCGGGTCCATTTAATTGAACAATGCAATCATTACATCGATTTAAATGTAAGCTTGTCATCAGCTGCACAACTAAATGGAATTTTAATCGGTTGGACACATTAATAAAATTATTCTCAAATATTTTAACAAAACAAGAAGATGGAAGAAATCCATGTTGTCGCCATTGTAGCTAAGAATAGACTACACTTCCAAGTGTAAAGGATTTACAAGCTATGACTCCAGTGTAGTCTATTCTTAGCTACAATGGCGACAACATGGATTTCTTCCATCTTCTTGCTCTGTTAAAGTATTTAAGAAAAAAATATATTAATGTGTCCAACTGATTAAAATTCTATTTATCTATGCATTTGATGATAGGTCTGCATTTAAATTGATGTAATGATTGCATTGTTCAATTAAATGGAGCCACTTGAAACGGTCGTACTGTATCACTTCTTCATATCCTGTTCCTTAATTTGATGTTATTCACCTTACTTCGAGCTGTGCGGATAATACCAGACTCACCCCGTGCTTCAAGTTAAGTACCTAATTCAACTGAATCTCAATTATTTAAATACATATACATATGTATATATATTCATATATATATATATATA
>NC_068988.1:60943755-60944977 GCF_001194135.2 Octopus bimaculoides
ATATCGCTTCTAGACGTCTGTCACCGAGTAACGCAAAACAGTGAAATCACGTGATCTAGCAATTTCAGCGGCCGTTGCGGATGGTTTTTGTGTGTCAACGGTATAAACGAGAGTGCTTTTATGTATCACGAGTCCATATGAGAGACCCTCTCCGGAGAAATAACGCAGTACTCGGGTGTTCTAACACAACGTCGAAGTTAAGTTGAATAGAAAGATTACCTTTAGTTATGAATACTGCTTCTGTCTCTATTCGTTATATATGAAGCGATTTTAAATGGAACAAAAAAAAAAAAGAAAAATAAACACAAAACACACCCACATACACACCAACACACACATACATTAGGTGCTGAAGAAAAAGCAATAATTCCTGAAATATGCATATACACCATTACCTAGTTTTCCACCTTCGATTGCTACGGTACATTAGATGTATTCGGATACAAACGTTATAAATATGTAGAGATAACATTAAGATGTATATATTCAATGTCTATATGAATTTAATAGCATATATATATATGGCATCAACAGGCAAAGATCGACTAGATTTAGCAGTGACATTGCTGGATCCGGATTTACAAAATCTACGGTGGTGCTCCGGTATGACCGCCGCTGCATGGCTGAAACGAATAAAAAAATAGAAACAAACAGCCACTTTGAAGACTAGAGCCTCATATCTTGTCATTACAATATAGGCATGCCACACCGTAGAACATACTTTCTGTTTCTCTCTCTGTTAAATCATCGATACATGATTGGAAAGAAATGGATTTCTTGTATGTTTTACATTCACAGCAGGCACAACGGTTGCAGTATAATTTATCACTAACGTAGCTCTGGGCATAATAATATCTGCTTTTTTTTTTCCCGTCTATTAATGTGTAACATACAATGACGATATTCCATCTTGATTCGAAATAACACCGAGAAGTTCCTAAGAGAATATAAATTAATTATGCACTAAGGGGCTATCTGATTATTATGTACATTATTAAATATTGCATGTCCTTTTGTGAACGTAAACTGCGCAGTCGCAGAAACCCACACATGCATATAAATATAGGCATGAATATGCATACACATATATATTTCTATTTCTATTTCTATACATGCATATATATATGTATATATATGTGTGTGTATGTATATACGTGTTTGTATATGTATATGTATGGTCGATATATATATATATATATATATATATATATATATATATATA
>NC_068988.1:60945020-60947533 GCF_001194135.2 Octopus bimaculoides
AAAAAAGGGATAAAACTCTTTTACAAAAATTTTTCTTATATATATATATATATATATATATATATACATACACACATGCGCGCACACACATATATATGTATATGTATGTATATATTAATGTATATATTGTTTTCAAATGCTTAAGTTAGAGGGTTGTGGCTATGAATTTACTGAAATTCAAATTTAATTTGTGAATTAATGATTCTGTGTAAATTATACCCCTTCGTAAAAATTAATCATTCACTAACGATATTAATTATAATTGGTTAAAATTATGGTTATTAATTAGTACACACATAAACATACATCCATTTCTCTCTCTTTCTTGCTCCCTCTCTCAGTGTGTCTCTCTCTCTCTCTCACACACACTATTTATATATATATATGTTTATGTATGTGTGTGATTGGATGTGTGCGTGTACGTGTGTGTGTGTGAGTATGTATGTATTAAATATGTTATACTTCCTTAATGGTAGTTGCTGTTTGGCTGACTGGTTAAAACGTTCGGTTCACAGTCTCCCGTATTCATCCCAATTTGTGGATGCTGCCCAGATATTCGCTGCTAATGAAATTTTCTATGTTTTTTTTTTATTATTTTCCCCAGTTTCATTTAGTACTCTTCAACAAAAATAGTACTTCATTACTACCAACTAGTTACTATTCTTTCTCAACTTGCATTTTATTAGTATCTGATTGTTTGATATACTCAACCAAATTCGTTTAAAACGGCTTTATTTATAATTGTCTGGATTTTTAAATCCCTCTTTTTCTTAATGTGTGTGTGTATCATAATTTAGCCTGGTTTTCAGTCAGGAGTTTACCATATTAAGCTCACTCACGGATGCAGGCTATCAGACACATTCGGAAATAATTTTATCTTACAATTGTATACAAAAATACAGTTTTTTCTTTATTAGATCAGTTTACAATTGTTTCATCTGAATTCGATCTCATGCATGCACATACATGCGTACACATCTACACACAATCGCATATCACAATATCCCTTTATGAACCGGATTATTGGATGTTGTTCTACAACGCTAGCCACAATGCACTTCGCATTATTTTAACTTTCGAATGCGGTGGCCCCGCTAGTTAGGCATCCATGCCAATATTCACACTGAACGGAGCGCTAGTCTGTCTCAGTGTTACCCATTTACCACCTTGTGATCTAGAGTAACATGAAATGAATTTCTTTTTTTGTTTTTGTTTTGCTCGATAGCTCAACGCTGAGCCAGTCTGGAAATAGAAACCACGTTTTCGCGATGGTGAGTAGAACACCTTAACCACTTGGCCACACCCAATGGGTCTCCACACAATTTTCGTCCACCAAATATAGGTTGGAACCGGGCAATAGCTGAAGACACCAGCCTATATTCCTGCACAGTGGGACTGAATCCGAAACTACATGGTTACAAATTGAGTTTCTTAAATACACAGCCATGACAACACCTATAGAAAAATCTTATTTGGTATTAAAGAAAAAAACATTTATCCAACATATTCTCCGCTCTGGAAATATTTACTCATAGAGAGTCCCAATATAAAGGCGCATTATTGAGAATCTGTTACAGATATGAAGCAGCAACAAGATAAGAAACAAAATTGGATGAATTTTTTTTTCATTTTACTGTTTTCGTACACGTATTTCCAGGACTTGCTATTAGTATTTTTTCAATATCTTTTACCGTTTTCCCTCCGATTCTTTTTCATTGTGACAGATATATATTTATGAAAACATAACTTTTCTCCGTGGTAGAATTTTCTAAAATTAAATATATCATTCTCATAGTGGTAAATTTATGCATGAAGTACTCAGAATCACAACACGATATATTTTTTCTCGTCTTCTTAGTATTCAATATTGTGAGTATATTATATCTAGTTATATATGACACCAGAGATATTCCAATTAATCTTTCTTGCTTTGCCAAATTTTCTATGGAATCGCCAATGCAATGTTATGCCTTTCAATATAATGATTCTCCAACAGTATTTCACATACAGACAACTTTCCGCTTTTTTTCCCTTACATCTTCTGTACAATGATCATACTATTCACATCACTCTAAATTTTTACCACGTTTTGGTTTCTAACATTCCATGCTACATGTTAACGACGAAACATCATTCCTGGGCATCTAAGTTAAAACTAAAGCATCCAGAATTTTTTTAAAAAATCTAACCTGTCAAACAGTTCACCCTGCAAAATATTTATCTTCATACTTCTTAATCGTTATTTCCTCAGAGGTCTTTTAAATATATTTTTTTAAAAAAGATTTACCGTATTTCTTTACACATAGGCATTCATCATCTCGTCACACATCTCTGTTTTTCCCATCATCAAATTTTACTTGTTTGGCACAGAGCATTGAATATTACCGTCTTTCTTTATAAGAACATTTTTCTCTTAAGATTTCGATCTCGTATGCGGCTTTTAACCTTTCAAATATTTTTATTGATTCATATATAAATCTTCCACACCGATCGTTGCTTCCGGATATATATAT
>NC_068988.1:60948915-60954462 GCF_001194135.2 Octopus bimaculoides
GTACTCTTTCACCACAACTTTCTTTCACTCTTTCTTCCTATTTCTGTTGTACCTGACACTCTGTGTCACGCTGAATCTCCCCGAGAAATACGAGAAGGGTACACGTGTCTATGGTGTGCTCAGTCTCTTGCACGTTAATTTCACGAGCAGGCTGTCCGTTGATCGGATCAACTGGAACCCTCGTCGTCGTATCGACGGAGTGCCACTTCCAGGTAATTTCCTTCTACCAAATTTAGTCAGAAGAGATTGGTCAGCTCGCGGCATCAATACAGAGCCCTTGTTCAAGGTGACACACGAAGAGACTGAACCCAAGGCCACGTGCTTCCACTCCTTCACGATATAGCCATGCTTGCGCCTTGTAAGTCCAGAGGTTTTGGTAATTTCCAATTATCTTCCATGTCCTACCAAAACGCCTTATATACGTATTGTTTCTGTGTTTAGTCCCCACATTCGCATTAAACTTTTGAGATCTATTTAAATCAGCGCTTCCCAACCATTTTTATTTATGGAGCCTTTGATCCTTTGACTAGTATTTTATTCTGGTAAGCCCCTAAAGATATTCAATGACTAAAAACGAAGTTTTATAGACGCTTCTTTCCAATACCTTGTTTTTCATGCATGTACTTGTGTAGGTTAAACTATGTGAAATCGTAGATAAAGAAACTTAGTTCTTTCTTTCAATAAATACATCAAAAGGAAAAAATTGTCATGTATACTTACAATATTACTATGGATATCCAGTTTGCTATTCCGCTTGAGTGGATCCTCTGAAATTGTATATGGACCCCCGGGGTTCATATGGACGCTGGATAAGAACCATTGCTTTAAATAAAATAGGTTTTCCATTAGTTACGGAAATATATTTTCGTTGATTGGAACTGATACATATACTAATTTCAAATTTCGGCACAAGTCCAATAAATTCAGGGGGAAAGGTTAGTCGATTACAGCGACACCCAGTGCCCTCAACTGATACTTATTTTATCGACCCTGAATGGCTGAAAGAGAAGGTCGACCACGGCGGAATTTGAACTCAGAATGTGAAGATGGACGAAATGCCGTTAAGCACTTTGCTTGGCGCGCTAATGCTTCTGCCATGTAACCACCTATGAATTGCTACATAAATAGGCTTCAAATTTTGCCACCAGGCTAACAATTTTAGGCAAGAAATTAAATCAACTACATTGATCCCAGTGTTCAACTGGTACATATTTTATCAACTCAGGAATGATAAAAGGCAAAGTCGACATCGTTGGAATTTGAACTCAGAACGTCAGACCATAAATTCGGACGAAATGCTTCTAAGCATTTTGTCCGACACGGTGACGATCCTACCAGATCGCTGCCTTAGAGCTGATACATATTAGAAAAAATCGTGGTTTTTCACAATAACATCTCTGTCCGTCTTCAATTCATTTTTCTTTATTAATCGAATTGCATGACTTGTTCACTTAGTAGTAATCATCTAAAATATTTTGAGATGTGCATTTATAATATCTTCCCCACTTTCGTCGCTTATTTCATAATGCTCTTATAGTTTTTACAGTTTGAACACGTCTGGGCGACACAATGCAATATGACTGATTGTTACTTTTCTTCTCATATTCTTTTATTCCTTTCCATGTTCTAGCTATTTGAGTGTGGCCATGCTGGAGGACCGCCTTTAATCGAATATATCGATCCCGGGACTTATACTTTGTAACCCTAGTACTCATTCTATCGGTCTCTTTTGCCAAAGCAGAAACGTAAACACACCAACATCGGTTGTCAAGCGATGGTGGTGGTAGAGCATCAAACACAGACTCACAGACACAATTTCAGCTGCTGCCAACCAAATCCACTCATAAGGCTAGGGTGGGCCCGAAGCTTTAGTAGAAGACACTAGTGCAAGGTGCCACGCAGTGGAACAGAATCCGAAACCATGGGATTTTGTGTGATGCTATCATTAACGTTTATCATTCTGTGTTTAGTTTCCTGCTGCTCAAACTCCGTTCATATTCTATTTTTACTATTTCTACTTTCACTTTGCTCAATTTTCTCATATGTGCATCACCTCCGAGTTTCCGCATTAGTGTCTTCTCACTCCACGGCTTACTCGAATTTCAGACTAATTTGAAAATTTTTCGAAGCTTCTGTTGCTATTTTGAATAATTAATTAGTAGACAATTTAGTAGGATTTTAAAAACATTTGTTTTGACAAATGCTGATAAGAATGAAAATAAGAGAAACGGAGTAAAAATGTAAATAAACAACAGTCAAAGGCTAGTAAATTTGAATTCATCTATTATTAACGAAGACTTTCTGTTCACGATTGTTATCTGCTTGTGTAGCCTCGCAATGTATATTTATCAAGTATTAGCAGTACATGTAATTAGCATTTTTTAAATATACTCTAGCATTTCATACGTACACACACACACACACACACACACACACACACACACACACACACACACACACACACACACACACACACACACACACATATATATATATATATATATATATATATCCAATGAAAAGAAGACAAAAATATTCTTTAACACGTCTTTAATTATATGTTACAAATGTTTCCATACCATCTCCATTTGCAAAGTCAATTTACGCGAAAATTCAAAATGAAGAATCACGTATTATTTGCGGTTTAGATTTTTGGAGAGGCATTTCATCAGACGTGCATCAAAGGTGAACTATTACATTGTACGTCCTTCAGACCTTGTTGTTCGGTAAGAACGGGGAGGAAATAGTAAAGAAAAAAGACATTAGATGTGTGGATGCGGTATGAGTATGTAAGGTAGATATTTATATGTGTGGATCAATGATAGGAGGAAGAAAGGAAAGGAAGGGGGAGAGCGACCAGGAGAAGACGAAAGGGAAGTAGAAGGAGAAGAGGAAGACGGAGAAGGGGAAGAATCGGAAGAGGGAGAAGGAAAAGAAAAGAAGTAGAAGACGAAGTAGAAGAAGAAAAAGAAGAATGAAAGGAAGAGGGAGAAGAAGAAAAAGAAAAGGAAGAGAGAGAAGTAGATCCAACGAGCAGGCCTGCATATAGCAAAACAGTTTATCTAGCCGTATGCTGCTGATGGGTCAGCTAATATAGGTAGAACCATTGCTACCGAAATTCATCTGAGGGAAGATGTATTTGACCAGGCTTGGTGTACAACATTATTACTGCGCTGCATTCTATATTTGTCTATCGAAGAGAGTTCAGCATAGTCTGGCGAATACGGATAGAAACAACGATCTTAGCATGATATTTGGAGGACGTTTTGGTTGTCAATTCTGGCAAGTCAAATGATCACCTAAATGTCCTACCATTGGTTCCCAGGAGACGGTGTTAATCATGAATCCGAAACTTGCAGTAGTATGTCAGCTTGTGATGGTTTATTAGATCGGTAGCTGATATTTGTACAGACGTGCTTCAAAATAGTTGTGCTAAGAGTACGATACATTGTAATAATCGCAAGGAGGTAATTAATAATCTACAACCTAAAGTTAAAAGGTACACATATGCTTTAAGCATATATCCTTTCTTTTCTGGTTTCTCTGCTTCTTTTCACTCTACATTAATAAGGCGTACACTCAATACGTCAGACTTCTTTTCACATTTTAATGTTCGGCTAAGAGTTCAATGTACACGAATTTTCTTTTAATTCTTTTGGTGCTAACATTTTGTCCACATCTTTAAAAGTTTTTCCCTTGCTGTAGTAACCTCTGATGTTGTTCAACTGTCCGTCACATATTCCCCTCGTTCGATTTTTGCCGTTTCACCTCACCAGTATAGTGAGAGAGCGTGAAATAATGATTAAGCGTTGCTTTCAAGACTGTAAGATCCGTACCGAGTGGTGTGTTGCGTTCTTGAGCAAAACATTTCGTTTCACGTTGCTCTAGTTCATTCAAGTGTCAAATAATAGCCTTGTGACACATGACATCTTCTTCAGGGGATTATCTCATCACTTATACTCCATGAAAACTCTGTGACCGGCCGTATGTCTTCTAAACCACGAGAGAAACATCTAGTGGTTGATGATGAATACGATAACTATGCGCGTTATACATACGATGATATATTTTATGAAACAACTTTACATAATGTTATTTTTGCTCATTACAAACAGATATTAATCAACGATAACCAAAAGAAGAAAACACGTAAAGAATACTGTGTGAATCCGATGTTCATGGGTATTGCTTTAAATACCTCGTATTTGTATGTGAGTTTGTATCTGAGTTTATATGGGTATGTATATACATATATGTCTGTGTACCTATGTGTGTATGATCCGTGTACGTGTATGGTACGTGTGTATACACAAACACACCAACGATATACGAATAAAAATAAGTGCATCATTAAATAAATTAGAGTAGCGAAAGGATGACTACTCATATACAACCAACACGTAACACATTCATCGATGGATAACACTCACACCTTGCTACCGCATGATAAATGTTATATACATAAACACATTATATAAAAGATAATATTAGTTTAGCACACGTTACGTAGTATATGTAAATTGCGAAAGCTTCATGTAAACATAACGGTGCAGGTTTTATTACATGTTTGCGTTCTGAATCTTTTTGGCTCAGGTAAACAGGATCTAGCATTTCCTTCCTTGTATTGAAGAACCTAAACCTTTTCCAATTGCTGCAATGAAGTACGCAAAATGATATTAACTCCTCATCAATGGTTTTCTTTGATTCTTTTGATGTATTTTATGAAACATCTTTACATACTACATACTTGTTATTTTCGTTCATTACAGATATTAATCAACGACAGCGAAAAGAAAGAAAATGGCAAAGACTACTATGCGGATCTGGTGTTCATAGGTATTGCTTTAAATTATAAAATACTTTTCACACTTATTGTCCTCATTTTCATGTCCGCTTGTATTTAACTCCACCTCTTCACACTGCCCCTATTCGTAGCCACATTTTTACTCAGACTAATTGTTATGCTTTTTCTTCTTCAATCACTCATTCATCTTTATCACTGTCAAACAGGAATACACGTTGTCTGTCTTCTATTCCTATTACCACTACACCTTCTACACCTTCCCTCCATACCATACATTTCTTCAGTCCATCCTTCTTTCTATGTTTCGATCTTCAGTTTTTTCTTATTCAGTCAATCAATCGGACTGTAATATTTAATTCCCTGTCACATACTTCTCTATCTGTCTGTCTGTCTGTCTCTTTCTGTTTGTGTGTGTGTGCGTGCGCGCGCGCGTCTGTCTGTCCGTCTGTGGGTCTATCGGTGTGTCTGTCTGTCTATGTATCTGTCTGTGCCTGTGTGTCTGTGTATGTATGCATGTAAGTATGATTGACTGTGTGACTGTTTTCTATCTATCTATCTATCTATCTATCTATCTATCTATCTATCTATCTATCTATCTGTCTGTATGTCTGTCTTTCCATCTATGTGACTGTTTCATTTTCTCTGCCCTCTCTCTATCAGAGAAAGAGCGAGAGAGGGGAAATGAGAGAGATATGCATGTGTTTATGTATGTATATATATATATATATATATATATATATATA
>NC_068988.1:60954472-60955069 GCF_001194135.2 Octopus bimaculoides
ATATATATATATATATATATATATATATATATATGCGCAGACACATATACTTAACTATGTGTGTGTGTGTGCGTATATATATATATATGTATATATATACAGACACACATTCAAGTCTGTCTCAAATTTCGTCTTTCGTTTACTTACATTCATATATCAAAGTCATTATACAAGCACCAACTCCCCTCACACACTTCATTCTCTCCCCTCTCACGTTTTCACCGGGAATTTTCTTTCGTTCAGTCACTCGTCAGTCATCTCTAGCAAAATACAATCAACTTCAATTCATCTGCTAAAAACAACACTAAACAGTAAAAAAAAAAAAAAAAAAAAACCCAGACAAATAGTAAATGAAGACCACGAACCAAAGAAATAAATTATACAAAAAGAAAAGATGATAAAAAAAATATCAGCAAATAAGTAACATGGCGGACAAACGATTTCGAATAGTTTTCTTCCATTTATTTCCTTTCGTATTTTGTAGTAATTGCTAAATGTCGTGTGCGCAAATGTATAGTGCATAGGTTTGCTGTCTCTAAGTACTTTAATTACTTGGCCATATATGCATGTATATATATGTGTGTGTGTGTGTATGTA
>NC_068988.1:60955501-60957769 GCF_001194135.2 Octopus bimaculoides
ATATATATATATATATATATATATACATACACACACACATGTATACATGGCAGAAATAAAGAGATATAGAAAAATGGGAAGAAGTAGAGTAAGAGAAATGATAAATGGAAAAAGCGTTGTCTTAATTGCAATTACCTACCAGATGCTAAAGCAGCAATGTCATCCAAGTATTAAAGTACTTAAAAGTCTAGGTTTCTGTCTCTTTCTCTCTATTATCATATTACTGATATCTACAATCGGACTGATAGAATCCCTCAGAATTCCTCTCGTTATTTTTTGCTTTTCTAAGCTTTACGTTCTAATCCTTTCGCGGTTAAATTTGTCTTTCATTTTATTTTGGTCTTTTCCAATGCTTTGCATCTGCGGAAACGTAAGACTCCCGGAATTTGTTCTTGTTCTCCACGTTCTAAGTCAAATTCGACTCAGGTGTATGATAAAATAAACTTGCCGACCTAGAGTCCTAACGGGCTCAGTAACAGATTTCGTTTCTGAACGCAAAAATAGGTTTATTAAAATGTGCTTACTTCCAGTAGCCAAGTAGAACATAGTGACCGCCGTTTCCTATACAACTATCGTTATTGGTCCCATAGTCGACACAGCCGCTGCTCACATATTTCAATGTTTAGAACGTCGGGCTCACAATCATGAGCTAGTGAATGCGATTCCTGGACCGGGATGTGTATTGTGTTCTTGGCTAAGAGAATTTATTTCACGTTACTCCACTTCACTCAGCTAAAGAAATGACTTGTGACGTCACTGGTGACAGGCTGTATTGACCTTTGCATTTCCCTTAGATTACATGATTACATTGGTGGCGTGGAACTAGAAAGCTGGTATGCATGGGAAATTGCTGGTCTTCCATAAACAACCTTGCCCGGACATGTGCTTCGGAGGGTAACTTTCTAGGTGCAACCCCATAGTCATTCATGACCGGAGGAGGTCTTTATATATATGTATGTATTTGTGATTATTATCCACTACATCTACTTAACCCACATACCGGGGGTATTTGCCACTAGACTGTGATTGATTTGACGTGGTGAAAAATACTTTCTCAAAACCCCAGGTATTATATACAGGGTTCGTAACTTATTTAAAGACATACCTTTTTTGGTTATTGCTGAATTTTTTGCTAACTCTGTATAATCTTTGTTTCAAAAAATAATACTGGAAGACCCTCAGTTTACTCAAGATACGAAGAGGTATGTTGATATTGTTGTCATAATGGCTGAGCCTAATGATTTAGAAATTACCAATTTAGTAATAAAATGTCAGCGGCTAGCTGGATGGATCTTCCGAACTGTCAAGCAAGATAAAAAGAGACATTGATGATCCTTTGGAGGACATACATCCTCAGCCGCTTGGACCTACTGCTTCCAATAATGGTCACCACACAATATAAAATTCGCGCTGGAACCTGAATCAATCCAACGAAGCTACAATAAGAAGATCGTCTCAATGCAACGTATCAGCTTCTGGGAAAGACTGAAATAATTAAAACTGATCTCCCTAGAACGAAGGCGGGAGAGATATGCAGAGAGGTACATCTGGAAAATCCTAGAAGGCTTTGTAGCAAACTTTTGCATTTAAAGTTACTCAAACTTTGGCATTTAAAGTTACTCAAACTATGGGGTTGCACCTAGATCTCAGCATTGCCATCAAAATACAAGACCAGATACTTCAACTGCTTGAGATTCAAGAGTCCACACGCTTCAATAGCCTTCCAAGATGCCTGAGGGACCTGAATGGTGTGGATGTAAGTTTCCTTAACACAGATGAGGGCAGCGGCATCAAACTCCCTCATTGACCAAATGCCATGTATCAGAGGTTTCAAACAATGTTGTAGCTCGGTCAACGGTGGTACCCCATCATGACCACAGCTTCGAATCTGAAACATTTTAAGGAGTACATATATACATATATATATATATATATATATATATATATATATATATGCATACATACATACATAAAGTATATATATGATGGCCGTCCACTCGTGACCGAGAAAGACCATTGCTGACCTTCAGAAACATTGTGTGCGCTTTAGGACTAACTTATATTTGGCATTTGCGGCTCCGTGAGTGGCTAATGAGCCTTGCTCTTGACAAGCACACACAACTGCAAACGGTGCAAACCAACCTTTCCCTATACACCAGCAGTGGTGGTTTATACATTCATAGATAGGTATATGTATACATACATACGTTCATATAGTATTTATATATACATGTGTGTAGGTGTATATATATATATATATATATATAT
>NC_068988.1:60957828-60958735 GCF_001194135.2 Octopus bimaculoides
TATATATACATATATATATATATATAAATGTATTTGCGTTTCTGCTTTTCCATATTTTGCATAATCGAATGCTCGCATCAACAGCAGCTGCTGACAATAATTGTAGCGGCTAGAACTGCTATGAAAATCAACAATAACAACAGCAATGATATTGGGAGTGTTTCCTTGTGCTGTAAGGAAAATAAAATAATGGAATGTATGAAGCACGTTCAGGTATGCATGATAAGTATTATGATGACAAAAGGAAATTAGTTTCCAACATTGCCTGCTCAACATGGAGGAACAGCAAATACACAAACTTCTTTAATGAAGTCTATGTATATATATATATATATATATATGTATATACATACAAACATAGAAACATACCCACACATATACATACACACACACATATAAATATATACATACATTCACGTAAATTATCATATAGGTATATGATATGTATATACAATATGTACAGGATACATACAGACAGATAAACTTATATAATGACAGTGTGTATGTGTGTTTATACGTGTGTATATATGTGGTTAGCCAAACTGTATTAGACAAATATATATTCATATATTTGATATTATACAATGTGTTCATTTGAATATATATGAATGTATCTCTATATACGTGTTTATATTTTATATGTGTGTGTGAGTGTATGTGTGTCTGTGTGTGGGTGTGTGGGTGTGTTTTTGTGTGTGTGTATAAATATTTTACATTTGCCATTGTCATTGAGTAAAATTGCATCTGATCGTAATGCTATTGAAATTCTTTAAATTTCCATTTGCTTTTATCTCTAAACAACCTTAATTAATATCTATATTCATAGAAGACCTATATGTATTTGACATGCTCTACCATCATTTAGCTATTGTTTTCTCTTAAAATTTTTGCATAGACATAATTATAT
>NC_068988.1:60958828-60963662 GCF_001194135.2 Octopus bimaculoides
TATATATATATATATATATATATTTACACACTTATGTGTATGGAAATATATGTGTATACATGTTATGCACACTGGGACAGATATGTACACACGGAAATATCGCTATCTATCTATCTATCTATCTATCTATCTATCTATCTATCTATCTATCTATATGGTAAACGAAAGACGGAAGATGGAATATACGAAAATTCATATTAATCATGACAATTGTTTCCGTATATCTAGCATCGATCCCTCACTGGTATGACACTTAACCATTATTTCGTGAGCATCCGGCGGTACAGATGTGTCTCTTCGGGTGATAAATAGATATAACTCGTTAAAACAACAGTTCCGCAATGTATTTTCTCATTTCTCAGAAAGAAAAGCAGCAAAACAAAAGATATATCTCCATTTACATATAAGGTCAAAAATAAAATAATAGATACAAACAAGAAACGAACACGCAATACAGCGAGAAAAGTACTGAAAACAGTTAACAGATATGGATGTATAAACGCTCTCGCGCCATCTGCATGGCGCGTGTACACTCGCTAATACGAGCATCCACGAAAATATAAGCATACGCACACGTGTGGTTTGGTGTACAAACGTTCCCATAGCTAGTTAAATAGCTACTTGGTGTTTATAAGAACGGGGAAGTTAAAGCTAAACTTAATTCATCCATACCTTAAAGTAAATTATGTTAACAGTTACTAAAATTCATTGTGCGAAAATACATTTATATGCATGTAGGCATCTTGAGTGTCTTTAGGAATTCTATAAATGATCTTCGCATTGGTCCACAAAATCAACAAGGATTCCTCGGAGCAGAGTCAGCATTTCCTGGAAATGATATTGTATGGTTTTGCGTGCCTTACTTAATTTTATCTTCCTTCAGTCGCCACGCAAAATCGACAAAAAAGATGTTGAATGTCTCTTATTGATTCTCTTGAAGCTGGTGACATGGTTGCGATAACAATTCTTAAATGAATCAACCGATAACCAAATGTAAACATACAGTCCTCCCCTTGTATGCAAGGTACATTTATATAGAAGATTTGTATCATACAGAGGTTCATCAATGGGCATTTCGATTTTTACAAAGTGTATTATTATTGGAGAAATTGACAGTTTTGTGGATGCCTGCATCCTCAATAATCTACTCAGTGGCTTGCAGCTGTATGACAGATGGCGACCGAATTTCTCTGATGTGCCACTTAGTCCAGTGAATAGGGATAATGTAACGCCTACAGTTCAAGCTGGCCACACATTTGTTCAAAAACCACAAATTTGTGATCTGCGTTGTAGACTTAGATACGACCAGCAGACAGGGTCTCGATTATTGAGAGGTGAATGCACCCTTCTCGGTATGCAAAGACGGGTGATTATTGAATTAGTTAAGTGCAGATGATGTGGGCAATAGTCAACAATCAATAGTGGAGAGACCTGAAGAGGGCAGTTTGAAGAGAATTTAGCTAGAGGTTAGCGGCGAAAATGCTCCCTGACCATTTCTTCGACGTGAAACATGAACGTTACCAATTTTTAACTGATGTAGAAAGGAAGAAAGATAACGTTGACATTTATGCAATTTGAACTCAGAGCGTAAGGAACCGTAAATACGCCGGCTTACCGTTTTAGACTGGCAACAGGTCTTTAAAAAAATGTCTCTATATTTCTCTTAAAATTATTTAGAATAGGAAACTGCGTATGATATTTGAAGTAGATACATCATTGAAAACGTAAGTAACTGTAGTATTCTATCGGAGATAGTAACTTTAACAGACGTAAAATCGTAAGAGAAAATAATATAACAGCTGCAGAAGAAAATTGTCCAGTAACCGGACGATTTTTAACCGCAATTAATTAGACTTTCGATAATGCAACTTCTTTTTATATGATACACAAAGAGTTACTTTAAACTAATACAACTTTTGTTGCACATCACGAAAAGTAGTTTATATTATGTAATATATTAACGTTGATGCATCACTAAGTTGTGTCTAAATGATGTAGAAAATATTTTCATTATAATATATATCTAATGTAAAATCGATGAGACATTTTGATGCGTTATCATCAGCACTATGGTACGTTTAGATAGAATATAATGTATATCAAATCCCCCTATAAAATATAATGCCTTAATAATTCAAGTAGGAACATTAGTAAGATAAGTCAGTATAAATATGTCGTAAAAATAAAATTTTATTTACATTCGGTTTAGTAATGTCCTCGGAATATAATTTACTGTTAAGCAATGCAGAAAAGATTTTAGTATTAGTAATTGTGTATGCGTCTATACACTTATCTCTATATATATATACGAACATACATACATACATACATACATACATACATACATACATACATACAGGCATAATCTTTTAATGTGCATATATGTAAATATATATATACGAATTCATAAGTTATGAATAATTATATATTATATATATGTATAGGTATGTTTAAATCTCTCTATATATGTGTATGTGCGTGTATATATATATATATATATATATATATATATATATATATATATATATATGTACATAAATGCACACACGCACACCTACGTCTATATATACATATATACATTATATATATATATGTGTGTGTGTGTGTGTGTGTGTGAGTCAGTGTGTTTGTTTGCATGTGTTTGTGAGTGAGTCTCTGTGTTTGCGTGTGTGTATGGACATGGGTGTACGTACATATATGTCACGTGTAATTTCAGTGTCGCATACATCTTTTATGATAACACTTATCTATACACATAGACATATACAAAGTATATACATTTAGCCTATCCTCTTCATAGCGTAACAAAAACAGTCTTCTTGTAGTGAACCGAATAATAGTATCTCTATGTCAATATCCGGTTTGCAGGAAATAGCAGACGTACATTCTAAAAATCACGTTTGATACGTCTCAGAAAAGAGACCTACATATGGAAAAATGTAGTTCTCGATACTAGTATGTCCTAAACGAAATGTTCCGTTGGTCCAAGTTCTAATTACGTTGATTATTGGTCGTAGGGCATTGAAATAAATGCAAACGATAAAGAAAATAGGAACAGAAGCAACAATGAGTGGAGAAATAGCAGCAAATGAATCAACAAAAACAGGAGCTAATACTTCAGCATTGACAACAACTGCAGCAATTCACGAACACCATCACAACCACCACCACCAACAGCATCACCGACAACAACGACAATAAAATTTCAAGCGGAAATAATGAGCATAATAGCAAAAAGAGCAACGGTGACAATAGCAACAACGACGACTACTGCAAAAACAAGAAATAAACAACAAAAACTGTAAAACAAATAAGGACTAAATCCACAAGAAAAACAACAGCAACGACAGCCACAACATCGACACTAACAGTCCAAGATCGCCATATGCATTCATTGTACCATCATCTATTGACGTCGTGAGTACTAAGTTGCACCTATAACAAAAATCCAAGCTTCAGAATTTTCCCCTGTATCAATTCAGGGACGACACAACCTGTAGCCAACGAATTAGTAAAGAGACATTTTTATCACAAAATACAGATCTCTTTGGAAGGCATCTACAACAAATAGCATATCGACTATGATCTTAGAATAGCACGCACAGATATTAAAAATGATACATTCAAAAGAGATACCAAAGAATTCGTTAAAAACAGTCCAAATCACTGCTATAATCCACAACAAGGCATTTTAGCTCACTTGATCATTTAACATCATACTACTATCATACCATCCGACATTCTTTTATTATTCTTTCGCTTCTCCTTCTTCTTTGTCTTCTTCTTCCTCTCCGCCACCTCCTTCCTTACTATACTACTAATGCTGTTTAGAATAATACCCACACAAACATTAAAGCAATACAGTCAAAAGAAATATCTCAAGAATTCAATCACTGCTACCATCCACAACAAGTCACTTTCAGGGCACTTGACCATTTAGCATCCTACTACTATCATACCACTCCCAATTCTTCTTCTTCTTCTTCTTCTTCTTCTTCTTCTTCTTCTTCTTCTTCTTCTTCTTCTTCTTCTTCTTCTTCTTCTTCTTCTTCTTCTTCTTCTTCTTCTATGCCAAGAATTCGCAACGACCTCGAACCCACAAGTGTGAACACGAGAGACAGAGACAGGCAGAAACAAGGAATATGACCCTCGTATTCGAATACTATGCAAATACTCTCTTAAAAATCTTTTCATTTGATTTTACCAAAATTTAATCGTTTTCCATACTAAGAGGTGAAAAAGTTTCAATGACTGAAACCAGTACTAAAATGTTTTTTGATAAAATAATTGTAGCATTTTCTACCCTAACCTTTTTCTTTATATATATATATATATATATATACATATATATGTGCATATATGCATACACATACGCAAGCATGAATAAACACATATATACACTCACAAGCAGCACACACATATACATAATTTCCTTTTGTCAGTACTTAAAGTTGAGGACCCAAGTGAAACAAAACTATTGATGAAGTCCACGCATGTTTCTTTCATTTTTTTAAAATCGTAGTTATGTTACAGACATTCGTTGATATCAGCATCAAAACAGAATTGAATAACTCGTTAGAATAATATTAGTCTTTGATTTCAATTTATTTTTCCCCTTTACCAAGATATTTATTCTTTTCACGTGATTCATTATTTTCAAGTAGACCACCAAAGATAAAATAGATCGAGAACTACCCACCACCGCAGAACTATCGTCTTTTCCTATCAGATGAGATATCCCAGTTCTAATTATGCACAGATACGCATATATAAACGCATATTAATACGTAATATATATGCACATTGTATAAATCATATATGTACGTATTTGTGT
>NC_068988.1:60963798-60968016 GCF_001194135.2 Octopus bimaculoides
ATATATATATATATATATATATATATATACACATATATATATATATATATGCACACATATATCTTTTCGTATGTACGTATATGGATGTTTGTCTATATAAACACATGCATGCATGCATACATACATACACACACATATATATATGTATATATGTATGTGTATATACATATACACATATACACATATATACGTTGGTGAAAAATGATAAATGTACGTATAACTAAGCTAGAGTGCCGCGAGCAATTTATTCTTCTTCACAATTTAGTTGATTTGTAACGTAGCTTTGTACTGTTAATGAAGACACATGCAACCATCACCACCACCGCCACCATCACCACCACCACCACCAACAATAACAATGACAGCCGCAAGAAGAAAGAAAACAACAACAACAAGAACAACAGCAACAACCACAATGACAACAACAGCAGCACCAATAGCTACAACGACAAGAAACGAAGTACCAACAGCAGCTGTGCTAAAACTAAGTCAAAGACGATAATGGTAACGACAAAGAATAAATAACTAGAAACTTGAAAAGTTTCTTAGAATTATTAACGTCTACTTTTCTCTGTATGCCAAATAATTGGCGTGGCTCAGCGGTTAAGAAACCTGGACTATATTGTTTTCACTGTCGCTAGGTTTGGTGTTCAAATCATGCATAAATTGTCCCGTAGTGTTTCTGGGTCGTAAAATTATATCTATCTTACACTCATTTTCTCGGGATTTTACAAACCATAAATTATGTCATTTATGAAATATTGGTTTTACATTTTGGCACAAGGTCACTAATTTCAGTGGAAGGGGTTACTGTTCAACTGGTACTTCCATAATCGATCTGGAAAGGGATGAAAGGCAAAGTCGACTGCAGTGGAATTTGAGCTCAGTACGAAAGAAATGCTGCTAAGCATTTAGTCCGACGTGCTAACGATTCTGCCAGCTTGCCGTCATTTATTTGTGAAATACTAACATCCTATATTGGGAGTGTACATTAACTCGGCCATTTTGTGTCATAATGCTGCAAAAATATATGCATGCTGATGTTAATAACTTGTATCTATACGTATACTAATACATTCTCACAGACTAACACACCTGTGCACACTGATATGTATGTATGCAAGTATGTATGTATGCATGTATGTATGTATGTATGTATGTATGTATGTGAGCAGCTTTGTATGTTTTGCTTTATGTATGTATTCTGTTGTCTTCGAATTAGCTTTCTAATTTCTGGTTTTGAGACTGGTATTTAGGCAGTCTGTTACACATCCCAGGGCCCCAATAACTACAGGTATAAACCTGAACTTGTAATCTGGATAGAGTAACTGCAAATTTCTCAATACTTCAGCGAAGGTATTCTCTTATTCACTGATCTTCAGCTTTATGTTAACATTCGCTAGGCAGCTAATTTCCACAACTGTACACAGTTTCTCTTCTCTATCCAAAATCATTATTTCATATCTGTTCTGCTTACATTTTATCGAGATTTTCACTGGGACTTTCCACCAGTATTCCTTTTTATTATGAGTGGCTATGGTGTTAAGGTGTTAAGCTAGAAGTCAGGAAGAGATGATGAGCAATGATATGGCCACCTCTGCTGATCTACTAACATGAGGGTGTTACGGTTCAGGGTTAAAACTCTCGATTATCGTTTGATACCGCTTGATGTCACGAGATCAACTTGACCAAAGTTCCACTCATGAAAGTGAGTGGAAAGTAAGTTTAAAATGAATATCTGTTTTATCAGTAACACAAGCATAAGATTATAAAATACACAGACAAATACACGCATACAAACACATACATACATGCACACACATACATACACACATAATACGTGCACACATAATACATACACGCATAATACATGCACACATACATACACACAGACACACATGCATACATGCATACATATATACATACACAAGTATATACACATATGTATACAAACACAGACGTATCTACAGAGTGAGAAATGGATGAGAGAGGGTGAGAGAGTTAAAGAGGGAAAGCGAAAGAGAGAGTGAGACAGAGACAAAGTGAGTACACTTAACCGTTTCTCAGTGCTATCAAATACCGGATGAGACATTTTTGTTACAAAATAATGAATCTCCTTGGTAGAAAATAATTTCTCTTTTGATTATATCATAAAAATGTTCCATAATTATATTTTTCAAGTTGAAAATGTAATTAATTAATTTATAGACCCAGGTTATTCTGTATGAAAATGTGTAAAGAATGAAAATAAAAATTGCTAGCTTAACTATTTTAAAACTTGTTATTTATTTTTCTCATCGTTTTCTTCGGAATTTATGATTCCGATGAAGGCTGAAAAAAATATTGTGAAATAAAATTTAAATGTATCGTTTTATATTAAATATAAAAAAATTGCACTAAAGAACGATAATTGTTTAATTTCTTAAAACTCTTTGACATAATGAATATAATTTCGTTTTCTTGATCATTTTATTATTCAAATTTCATGTGTCTTTTGGCTTTTTTAACAATAAATTAATAAAATATGTCTCGATTTCATGGAAAAAGATAATAGAAGGAAAGAATGGAAAAAAATTTCTGTAAGAAAATAATATTTTGAAACGAGGGTAGGAATCATTACCAAATCATGATATATTATAAATTTTCGTAAGAATTTTATAACTGGATAGTAATTAACAATGGTGATTCTCTAAACATGATTTTATAGCAACGAACCATATTGAGTGTATCTAAAGAATTAAAAGAATCTAAAGTATAAAAAGAAACGCACAAAAACCGCGTGCTGGAGGAAGTAAAAACGTCTCCAAAATGGCCGTAGTAAATTTGTAAGATGAGATAGAATGAATATTCTACACGGTACAATAATATTTATAGCAGTCAGCCACATTAAGTGTATAATTTTTTTAAAAAGAAAATCTGAAGAAATGGAAAAACAAATGAAAGACAAAAAGCATAAAATAAGAAAAGTATGATCGAAAATGGCCGTAGTTTATTAGCAAGATGATATAAGGGGGATTATACACGTCAGTGTAATTCTTGGATATTATAAGTTATATGAGCGACATTTGTAACTGGGTGGAATGTCGGCATTCTCATGAATAATATTTTGTATAATATTCAGCCTCTTCGTTTCACCTTCATATTACTAATTAACTGTCACTGCAATGTACTTCTCCTGCCTCCACTATTATTTCAATTTACAACAGAGGAATATGGAGTCCATGCAAACGATGGAAAATTGATGTATATCATTCAAAATGTCGAGTTCAAAAACAAACGGAACTAAATTGCGAGACGCTTTCGATGAAGTTCTTTATTTTTTTTTTTATATTGCTTTCTCTTTCTCAAGTAATAACGTTTAAATGATTCATTTCAGACAAGCCATCTCCTGTTACAGATCATAAAAATAAAGCTTTGTTATTACACACACAACACACACACATCCATCTATATACGTGTGAGTATGTGTGCATGGTGGCATCTATCTATCTATCTATCTATCTATCTATCTATCTATCTATCTATCTATAAATATATATAAGAATATGATGGTGCTGGGTCAGCAGTTGCTGAGGGGATCTTGAAATCGATTACATCGACCCCAATACTTGACTGGTACTTATTTTAACGACCGCGACAGCATGAAAGGCAAAGTCAATCTCAGCGGAATTTTAGCGGTGTCGCTAAACATTTTGTCAGGCATACTGATATTTTTACCAGTTTCGCGTCTTCATATATATTTATATCTACATATATATAAATACACGGCCCATCATACTCCAACGAGAACTGCAGCCTACTTTGGCAACACTTCTATTACCTAGTAAATTCGGAGAATGTGTACAGTGAACTTATCGTGGCGAGAAAAATTTAACGTTACGGAATGAATTCTTCTCCAGGAAAAAAGTTGACAGGGAAAAATTAATGGCTGTATTTTCGCAACTGATTCTATCCGCTTGATAACTAGTGTTATTTTTTTTCTGACCTCTAGCTTAAAATTTCAGTAAGAAGATGCCGAAAAATATATGCCAAATATAATGAGTAGAATTGTGAATTAAATAAATTTAAATTTCTTCCAGTCGTTGCCTCTGTATGGCTACGGTTCATCGATTGAAACAAAGAGGAGAGTATACACACACTCACACACACACACATACATACGCGCACACACACACAAACACACACACACACACACACACACACACACACACACACACA
>NC_068988.1:60968432-60978856 GCF_001194135.2 Octopus bimaculoides
ACACGTAGAAATGGGGCTACTAGATAGCTGAAACAATTTTTTTCTGATAGGTACAGTCTTTTCGGAGTATTCTTACTCATTTTCATGATATGGTTCTGATATTTTAATTTTTTTTTGTTGCAAATTTTTGAATTAGCAAGTGTCAAGGTTACAAGGAAAATGGAGAAAACTGAGCATCGTGCTCTCATAAAGTACTTTCATTTGAAAGGCATGACTCCATCAGAAATCCCTGAAGATATGGTGAAAACCTTAACAGACAATGCTCCTTCATATGCAACTGTCCAATACTTGGTAAATGAATTCAAGCGTAGCAGGGGGAGTGTGAAGGATGATCCCAGACCTGAGAGACCTGCAACTGCAACCACCAAGGACTACCTTGACCTTGCTCTTGGTATGATAATACAACATCGCCGATTATTATGTTGTCAGATAGCCGAGAGACTGGGCATCTCAATTGAAAGAGCAGACAACATTGTGACAAAAAGACTTGGGTTCTTGAAGGTTTCCACAAGGTGCGTCCCTTGCCTTTTGACTCCTGAACAGAAACGCACCAGGTACAATTTTTCCACAAGCAATCTGGAACTGTTTGAAGCTGATGAAGAGAATTTTCTTGCTCGTTTCATAACTATGGACGAACGTTGAGTTCATCACTACGAGCCTGAAACCAAAGAACAATGAAAGCAGTGGAAGAACACATCTTCTCCTAACCCAAAGAAGGCTAGGGTCATTTTTTCAGCTGGCAAGGTCATGGCGTCCGTTTTTGGGGAATTTTCAAGGTGTCTTACTGCTCGATTACCTTGAAAAGGGTCACACCGAGACAAGGCTGTACTATTCTCAGCTATTGAAACGCCTCTGAGAAGCAATCAAAGAAAAAAGGCCGGAGATGCATACCAGAGGAGTCCTTTTTCATCACGACAATACTCCAGCCCACACCTCAGTCGTTGCCATGGCAACAATTCGTGATTGTGGATACGAACTTGTTCCCCATTCGCCTTATTCGCCAAACTTAGCACCCTGTGATTTTCATCTATTCCCAAAAATGAAAAAAAAAAGCCCTGGTTAGTCGCCATTTTGCCAGTAGCAAAGACATCATACGCGCTGTAGGAAGTTTCTTGAAGTCTTAAACAAAAGAGTTCTACTACGCCAGGATAATGGCGCACCAACACGGCTGGATAAAGAGTTCAGCCATCGAAGGAGGACGATGCTGAAAAATCAATCAACAGAAGTCTTGTACTATGTTTTGTGTTTTTGATGCTCAAAATTTTCATACACACCTCGTATATGTATGTATGTATATGTTTCTGTGTCTGTGTTTATCAGCTCACCATCGCTTGACTACCGATGCTGTTGTGTTTATGCAAACCAGCGGTTCGGCAAACGCAACCGATATAGTATGTACTGAACTTAAAAAGAATAAGACCACGAGTCGATTTGTTCGACTAAAGGCAGTGCTCCAGCATGGACGCAGTCAGATGACTGAAACAAGTAAAAGAATGAATGAATAAAAGAACATTAGAAATAAAATGAGAAAAAAACACGCGAGAAGCTTTCAAAGTCTTTCTATATCATAAATACCTATATTGTTGTGTATCATTGGTTTAAAATTTTGGCTCAAGACCAGCGATGTTGGGGCAGGGATTTAATAAATTATATCGACCGCAGTTCTTAGCTGTAACTTATCAGTCAATCTCATCGAAATTTGAATTAAGAATGCATAGAGGGACGAAATGCTGTTTAGCATTTTACTAGTCGTGCTAACGATTCTGCCAGCTTGTCACCTTAGATTTTTGTCTCAACTGTTACTTATCTCATCGACACCGAAAAGGTGAAGGGCAAAGTTGACCTTAGTGGAATTTGAACCCAAAACGTAAAAACGGATGGAATGCCCCTAAGCATTTTGTTCGGCATGCTAGCGATTCTGGCACCTCAGTAAAATCTGATACACACTCACTTATAAATGAGTGTGTATTTATAAATGAACCATCTACTGTTGAAACGACCGTAATGAAGGAATATATGGAACATTTCGTCCATAAATGGACTTACTATATACAGTATATATACGAACGTTATTTTAAAGAAATTTAAAATAACAGTATTGACCGATAGAATAAGGATGGAGTTCAAAGGTAGTTGCTAAATTTTGTAGTAAATAGAAATAGTGAATCTATATCTGTCTAATAAAATACTATGATATCATACATTTATTCACACACACGCACTCTTTCTCACACACACGTACGCACGCATACACACATATACACAAATGTGTACATATGTATATATGTGTGTGTGTTTGTGTGTGTGTGTGTGTGTGTGTGTGTGTGTACGTATGTAAATATGTTTATACTAATATGTACGTATATCATTTTAGATACCTATATAAAGATGTATACGAATGTATACCCGGTTACACACACGGTCAAACGCACACGTACATACACAAACAAACAGGAATGGCAGATCAGATGCAGACATATATATATATATATATATATATATATATATATATATACATACACACATGCACAAACAAACACACACGCACACATATTTGTATGTATAATCTCTGACATGAATCACACGATTGTGTCCCATAAACACAGATATATACACATGAATACATATATTTATGCAAATATACGTATGTATGCATGTGTATACATATATACATACATATATATATATATCTATATGCATACATGCACACTCACACACCCACATGCCCCCATATATATATATATATATATGTCCTAAAGTATATATGTATATATGTGTATTTGAACAAATTAACCTCGTCTCGTTCAAATGGAAATATATTGAGGAAGCAACATAGTTTATAACCGCCAGACACGCGTACATTTTTAATCTATTGTAAATTATAAATAGAAGAAACGAAGTGAAGGGAGACAAACAACATCGGTACATGAAGAGAAATCAAACAGAAAAGAGTGTAATATAATTACATTTTATAACACACATATGACACTAATCAGTTTTTATAAACATAAATGATACATAAAACAAGCACCGTATATAAAAACAAAATTATCTGACTGTCATCATAAATAATATCATGTTAATAATTGCTTGCTATGAAGGGAGGTAGGGAAAATAAAACTAAAAACAAGTAAAACAACGAGGTCTGCCTGAAGAGAAATATGATATTTTGATGTATAAATATTTTACCAGGAACGATTGTGATAAATGTTAACTGAAATTGCTCTAATCATGAATAAGAACCCTGGTATATTCTTGAACTCATTTGCAGCATAAGCAGTGACCTAGGGTTAAAAAAAACAACAACAGCGCCAAAAACTGCTGAGTGGACTGAAGCAGCGTGAAATAAACTGTCTTGCTTAAGGACACAACTTGCCGCCGGAAATCGAACTCACGAATTCATATGCGAATACATATATGCACACACACACACACACACACTTACACACGCACACACAGACACACACAGACGCGCGCACACACATACACACACACACACACACACACACACACACACACACACATATAGGATTGAGTAGACAAACGAAGGAAGGGCACTCAACACATTCATTGGTAGTATGTATGGATGAAAACAGTTTGATTCACAATTCAATGGCCGAAGATTAGTGCCACACTTGAAACTCAGAGTATGGGATATTGGGTCACACTTGAACTTTTTCAAGAATTCTGCACAGAGCAAACCATGGTCTTAGGGAGGAATTCAATTCCGGTAACTGTCGCACAGTTTTGACAATGTGATATACATCAGGTCACCACGAGTAAGATCAATTTGAATTGGAAGGCCATCTACGCATACTCCAATTGCAAAACTAATCACATTTGCAATATATTCCGTTAAATAGGAGCTTATTTTGCGTGTAACAGAAAATATAGTTATTATTTTGTTACAAATAAATATACAGGTTCCATGCTATCCGGTCTAAAGAGACACAGAGGAATATCTCAATATTTGAAATGTTATTCTCTACACCACTGCAATTGCTGTCAATGCTAATACTCTCTGTGTTAATATAGGTAATTTTCGAAGTGTGAGATGAGAACCAATAGATTGGCGCATAAAGTCTCAAAAGCAATATAGGTCATGGTACATAGGAGACACACTATTATAATCTTAGGTTTATGGAGACGCCTATAATATCTTTTAATCACTTGATAGCAATGCTCCCTACTTTAGATTTGGTGTCAAACACTGAATAGAACGAACGTTTATTCCTATATTGAATATCAACTTTAAAATAACAGACAAAGGAAGAAAAAGACAAGCTAAATTATTGAATAAATATTTTTTTTCGTTTTATATTAATTTTTTTCCAGGTGATTTCTATTTCGTATTATTATTAATATATTTTTTTCCACATTACTTTGTGAAATTAGTGAAATATATTGGGGCATTAATTTTCTTATTGAAATCTATTGATTCTGTATTAGACAGTAACTGATAAGAACTATTATTAACAAAGCACACATTTCAAACCTCGTTATGGGAAATGTTAAGCAGAAACTTATTAATATTAGATAAAGGAACACAGTAACGTTTATAGTTAAGTGCACATACAACGCTGTCACAATATAACTCCGAGAAAAAGGACAACAAGTACTTTTATCAGATTAAAGGTAAAAAACAGACATAAAATCCATAACAATTTAAAGAGCGAAATATAGATCCACGCTCGAAATACATGCAGGTGCGATAAACATAGGCGAAATATTCATGTCTCCATAATATTACTACATTATTTGAGAACAAAAAAGTCAAGAATTTCTGGTTTACTAACTATATTACCGACATTTAAAAAATGAAAGCATACAAACTGGAAATATGAGGCAAAATATTTTGGAAGTTTATGCAACATGTATATAAAAATATATGTAAAATATTTCTGTCATAGCAACAGTATATCTTATCTCGTTAATAACGTTTTAAATATTAATTATTTTTATATAGGTAAGAGGTCTTACATTTAGAAGCGCTATGAATTATTTATTGGTATTAACTTCAGTAGATAACAGGTGTTTGTGGTTAAGAGGGTCGCTTCACAACTATGTGGTTTCGGGTCCGTTCATCTGCAAAGCGTATCTTCTACTAAAACCTGGACGAGGTGAAGATGTGGAGATTTTCAAAAAGATCTGTCTCAACAAATTTATATCTGAAATCCTAGATGAATCCACATCGCGGCAGGAAGTACAGTGAAGAGTGGCTGCGTCCAACCCGCCCCTTCAGTCAAAACAGTTCCGAAAAGAGAACCAACCACACCGAAACACGGTGCTCCAGCATGGCCCAAGACTTTGGCTGAAACTAATCAAAATCTAACAGAAAAGTGCAAGAGTGGCTGTGTGGTAAGTAGCTTGCTTACCAACCACATGGTTCTGGATTCAATCCCACTGAATGGCACCTTCTACTATAACCTGGAGCCGACCAACGATTTGTGAGTGGATTTCATTGACGGAAACTGAAAGGAGCCTGTCGTACATATACATACACACAGAGACATAAATGTATATATTTTTGTTTGTATCCCCCACCACCACCATCACTTGACAACCGATGTTACTGTGTTTACGGCCCAGTAACTTAGCATTATAATAAGTCCTTGGATCGATTTGTTCGACTAAAGGCGGTACTACAGCTTGGCTGCAGTCAAAAGACTGAGACAAGTAAAAGAGTAAAAGTGCACATATATTTGTATGTATATATATATATATGTATGTATGTATGTATGTATACGCATAAACATATACATGTATTTGTATATGTGTGTTTGTGTTTTGTGTGTTGTGTTTAGGTATACCAATTGCGTACGCATGGCGCATATTCCCAAATCTTCCTCTCTTGTATGCGACACTTGTAGTCTTTGTCACCCTGTCTATATGGGATTCTATATAAGTATGCTTTTATTATCTTTTTCTTATTCAATGGTGCATATCAGTCCAACAATACTCGATAGTTATGACATAATAAATAGTCAACAGTGATTTCATACTTAGAAATAAATCAATACATGTTAGAGTACACTACACTTTTCTTAATGAACAGTAGTTCGAAAGGATAGTTACGAAATTCTTAAATAATGGAATAGAAACCTCGACGCTAGTATCGTGAATGACACACTGAAGCTGATATTAGTCTACCTCGACTGAACCGTATTCCATGACGATAATGCAATATACATTTACATATTTATAAGTACATACATGTGTCTCTATCTCTCCCTATGCATACATATATATATACACACACTCACGCACGCACGCACGCACACACACACACACACACACACACACACACACACACACACACACACACACACACACACACACACACACACACATATATATATATATATATATGAAAGTCTGTCATTTGAACATTTGGTTATTAATGATTAATACCACAAAGGCATAGTAAATTACGGATGAGTAAAAATATTAGAATTAACATCACAAATAGAGAACAGAAAACGCCAATGTTATGGTATGCTGGAGCCTCTGCAAATAATATAGAGAAAGAAAAAGGAGTGACAGCGGAAAAGAGGGTGAAAGAGGCGTGCGAGAAGAGAGGTTACGAAATTAAAGACTCGGCGTAAGAATAAATAAAATAAATAGATATGGACATTTTCACAGGCCAGTAATGAGATAATAAAAATAACTTCAGTCACATTTACTTATGTTGTTTTGAGAGATATTTGAAAAAGAGAAAATATGAACAAACAACATACGTAAAACGAAAAGAAAATGAATAAAAGAACAAACAAAATGGCGGAGAAGACTCTGCCATTTGTATAATTACATTCAGTTCTATGATCACTAAGTGAATGTAATAGAAGTGTTTTGTGTGATATATAGCTGATAATCTGATTTTCTGTCACACGCTTTTGTAAATTGGCTTAGACATATAAGATCAGTAACATTTCCAAATGGAAAATATCTGAAAATTTTGATATATGGGTAGTAGTATATAGCTTTTTTGTTTTTGCGTGATAATATATTAATTTTATTATCACTATCATTAGAGAAGTGGATTAGCAGAATCATCGGAGCATTGGACAAAATGCATAGCAGAATTTTTTTGCAACATCTAACACACGAAGTTCAAACTATACCGAGAATAACCTTGCCTTTCATATATTCGGTGTCGATAAAATAAAGTACCAGTGAAGTACTGGCGTCGATGTAATCGATTAACTCTCTCCCCATATTTCAGGTCATGAGCCTATAATAGCAAAATATTATTACCATCAGAACAATTGATTGACAGAATAGTTAGTACGACGGAAAAATATATTTATGTTCCGGCTGCTAACATTCTGTGTTCAAATAACACTTTGACCAACTTTGTCTTCCATCATTTCGGGGTTTACAAAATAACTTAATTAGGTATCCACCATTTGTTGGTGACTCCCTACTCCTGGCGGATGATTCCTTTGCACCACTCAGGTGACAACCCTCTAGCTCATCAGTCTGTTTGGGTTGTCGTTGCAAATCCAACCTCACCTTCGTTCAGTCGCTTCTTACGACACGCAGAAGAAACGTTGGGTCCATTCTTTGACAAACTGCACTTAGACCAACGGCAAAAATGCGCTGTGGTATATTTTCTGCTTTTTACGTTGAGTTCAAATCCTGCCAAGTTCAGTTTTCACTTTCGTTCCCCTGGGATCTAAAGAATAGTGTACCAGTCATGCAGGAAAACGTTGTCATCTGCTGGTATTGATACAAATTAGAACGCAGTTTTTTCTTCATAATCTCTGATAACTATATCTGGGATTTGGCCTTAATTTCTCTATCTGTGTGTATTGGCATATCCCAGAGTATGACTGCATTCTCGTTTTCTGTGACCTTTTCTGGCGTGTTTCTATACCATATTTTTTCTATTGTTATTCCATAGTGTTGGCATAGCTTCCAGTGTATGTAGGTCCCAACTCTGTCGTGTCTGTGAATATATTCCTTCTTAGCCAAGACTGGGCAGCCAGAGATAATATGTTTTATTGTTTCTTGTCCATCGCCACATATTCTGCAGTTACTTGTTATGTAAATATATACTTATGCATGTTTGTGTTTGTCCCATCGCTATTTGATACACGGTGCTAGTTTTATTACATCTCTGTAAACTTGTTGATGTACAAAAGATTCCGATAGAAGTAAAGTACCAGACTTTAAAATAATTATTATTAGGGTCGATTTGTTCGGCTAAATCCTCCAAGACGGTGCCTTAGCATGGCAGCTGTCCAATAAGTGAAACAAACAAAAGGTAAACGTTTACAGGAAGCTGTGAGGTGAGTGAGAGGTAGGTTGTTATTTCTGGCCTGTTTCGTCACCACGTATCATACACATTCCCTGATTGGTTCGTCTGAAATATAGGATGTTCAAAAAGTCTCTCCGCAGTAAGTATTTAATGGTTTTCTGGCGATTCTTGTACACTGATCCTTTACTTGCTCTCCAGAAAAAAGATATGGCAGTGTGAAATCAGGTGATCTTGGTGGCCAAAGTTCCTTCGAAATAATCCGTTCATTGAAAAACTCTTGAAGTAGCGCCATGGTGATGCGCAGGATGAAAAGAAATTCACTGCTGAGAGACGTTTTGAACACACCCTGTAGATGGCTTATTCTTACGTAGATCAGAAGAAGGAAGTCTGTTGTCATGGCATAAGAAATCAAGGATGGAGAACTACAAAGATAAACAAAAATATTTCCAAAGTCCATTTCCCATCTGTGTCGCCGTGACAAATATACCTTCCAGTTTTTTGGATACGCACTCAACTCACCTCCTCTCCTCTATTCAGACTTGATAATAAAAAATCTAAGAATAAATTCTTTCAGAACTTTATTTTTAATTTTCTCTGAACGGTAACAAGTATGGTTTGAGCAAAGCTGTAAATCTGAAAGAGTGGAATTACGCTAAGGGAATATGTCTAGTGTTTCAATTTATCATGATAATTCGATTAATAATAATAATAATAATAATAATAATAATAATAATAATAATAATAATAATAATAATAATAATGATAATAATAATAATAAAAAGACTAAAGCAGAGAAAAGAGTTTTGTTTTATAACACTTACTGTCTACATTATTTCTAGCCAAATACACTAAAAAATGAAGTCAGTAACCTATCTAAAAACGAATAAAATAAAGCACACACACACACACAAAAAAAAAATAACAATGAAAGTAAAAACCAAAAGCCATCCAGAGAACAAAAACAAAAGAAAAATTGAATATATACTAAAACAAATTAACCAAATAATAACTAACCAGGATACAAACTGTATCATCAACAAGAACAAAAGCAGCATTAACTTCATCATCGTCTTAATCATCATCATCATCATCATCATCATCACCACCAGCTACACCATCATCTACACCACCATCATCATAATAATCATTATTACCATCACCATCTTCATCATCATCATCATCATCATCATCGTCATCGTCATCATCATCATCATCATCATCATCATCATCATCATCATCATCATCATCATCGTCATCATCATCATAATCATCATCAACATCAACAACAACAAAAAATACAACAAAAACAACATCAGCAACAGCTACAACACCAATAACAATAGCGAAAATAACAGCAACAGCAATTGTAATAATAATAATAATAATAATAATAATAATAATAATAATAATAATAATAATAATAAATCTAGCGGAAAAGTGAGATATAAATCTTAAGTAGAGTAAAAACATTTGACCGATGTCTCGACATTATTAGTTCATTTTAGAGATGAAAAATATAAAAACAAAAATGAAAAAAATAAAGATATATGAAAAAAAGAACAAAATATATATGAAAAATAAAATATTGCTAAGTAATTATCATACATATGATTTATTGACACATCTCTATTTGTAAAGACTGATTGTAACCCCTCTCACATTTTTGTTAGTCTGTCAGTCTATCTCTGTCTGTCTTTGCCTTTGTGCTTCTCTCTATGTGTTTGCCAGTCTCCGACCTCTCTCTCTCTTTTTACCTTCGTCTCTCTCTCAGTTTCAGTGTATATTTTTATATTTATTTATTACAGGAACATAATAAAGCGAATTAAAATGATTATTATACACATAAAATATATTTTAATAAGGTCAGTCATTGTTGGTCAATCGAATTCTCACAGGTGTACACACAAACACACACACACACACACACACATACAGATATATATGGGAAGACTGGTGCATATATATATATATAATCTGTAGATAAATGCATACATATAATCTCATATTTATATGCATGTATGTCTATACATACACACACATATATAAATATAGATGAATATGTAATATGTGTATATATACTTGTATCTATCTATCTATCTATCTATCTATCTATCTATCTATCTATCTATCTATCTATCTATCTATCTATCTATATGTGTATATA
>NC_068988.1:60981354-60982581 GCF_001194135.2 Octopus bimaculoides
AGATGAAAGTTTAATCTATGACGTTGTATGTATTACTTTCTCTCTCTCTCCCTCTCCCACTTTTACTCTTACTCTCTATATTTTTATGTTGAGCGCGTGTGTAAGAATGGCGTTCCAGGTAGCAGGGATGAAATATAAAAGTTGCTAGAAACAACAGCCAAATCTCCCTTAAATCACACAAAGTAAACGGAATTTAAAAAATCTAATTACTGCACTGGAAAGTTCAGATCGAGAAAATTCCATTGATGTAAAAATTTTTACGAAAAAGTGGAAAATGTGGATTTCTATAAACATTCAAAAAGGCTTCACACAAACACACAATTTCAGATTTATATATTAAGATATACATACATCTAATTAAATTCGACGTGGAATGCCGAACAAATTAGGCAGAAGGACAAATTAAACACGAAATAAGTAACAGTATGGAGAAGGACAAATTAAACGTGTAATATCTAACAAAGTATCGAGAAGGACAAATTAAACATGAAATATCTAACAAAGTATGGAGAAGGACAAATTTAACATGAAATATCTCCTCCTTGGCCTTGGAAACCAAAAACCGCATGCTTTCGGCAGTTCACCGTCTAATGACTTTAATTCGTTGCTATTACTTTTCTCATTGAGTCAGTGATGAATTAAAAGGCTGACGTGATAAACGTTAGAAAGGAAAGGACTAAGAACGCAAATAGTAATAATATGCGACAAGATTACGGACCGTATAAAAATTTATATGTGTAGCATTATCAACGCACGTCTTTTATTCTTGCCTATCTGTTCCCTTCCCTTTTACCTCTTTCGTTTTTACGTTCTAACTTTAAATTCCGCTGAGGTCGACTTTGCCGCTCATCCTTTCGTGGTCGATGAAATAACTACCAGTCACGCACTGGGGTCGATGTAATTGACTAGCCCCCTTTCCCACAAAAAAAAAAAAAAATTGACGGCCTTATGCCTAGAGTAGAAGTAATTATTAGAACTGAAAAGAAAAAGTTGCAAAGTGACAGTTAAATGAAAATTGTGAGATTTCGGGCGTACCTCTTCGTTTGATATACAGAGAAATGCTCAGAGAAGAGGAGAAAGAAAGAACTGTATGAAAGTCCGAACTCCTGTGGCGTTCGTTATAGGAAAAACCACGTAATAGAAAGGAAATTTGGGATTAGCCCGTAGTGACAGTAATGGAAATTATCTATCTATCTATCTATCTATCTATCTATCTATCTATCTATC
>NC_068988.1:60982591-60983134 GCF_001194135.2 Octopus bimaculoides
ATCTATCTATCTATCTATCTATCTATCTATCTATCTATCTATGTCTCACTGTCTGTCTATATCTAGTGAAAATGTATATGCAAAAAGTATACTTTTGCATTCATCATAATTAATCTACGCCGAAAAAGGACAAACCATTATTCTTAAGTTGACCTCTATGATCTTTGGACAGTATTGGGAGTTGGAGCAAACATGCCTTTTTTTAGAATGAACACCGAAAATTCGAATATAATTTATGCTTGTGATTACAGGTGGGGGAAATGTGATTTTCACTTTGTTCTTAAGTGGTTTAGTGAATCATGAAAAATATAAATATTAGAAATATAAAAATATGTAAAATATAGAATAGGGAACTTAAAGAGCGATGACAGTTTATATAAGTGTGTATTGAAGAACAAATATATGTACGTCCACACGAGCTGACGCACACACATACATGAATACGCATGTATATATATATATATATATATATATATATATATATTAAATATATACTTTTATAAAACAAAATTTTACAAAATATATAGTATCTGTTAACAGTCT
>NC_068988.1:60984598-60987098 GCF_001194135.2 Octopus bimaculoides
TATATATATATATATATATATATATATATCCAGCCTATTCATATATTTGCTAGTACGTGGTACCTAAATTGCTACAAGCCTGGGTGAGTGCTAATAATTTCACTGATATATTATTTCTCTTTGATCTTTTAATCAAGGGTAAATATTTATTTTCACGGTAAACATTTTTCATTCTTCATTCTCGAAATTATTCTCATTTCTTTACTACAAAGCTAGACAAACATTAATTTGTACAACTAATAACTACTGTTTATATTATTAATATACTAATGGCTGTGTTTATTTTATTTTTTGCATTAAAACATCGCATTACAATATTAATATATCAATTAGTCTTTCTCTTTTGTTAATGGATATTGTCGTATTTAGGAATTTTAAAAAGGTTCGTTAATGAACATAATATCGAAAATTAGTTGAATATAATTTCCGTTGATTTCCTTATTTACTGACAAGAAATAAATTAATAAAGAACTATGGAAAAAATCACGCGATGTCGTCGGATTTTACCGGTAAAATTAATCATTTCTAATTGAATCATAATTCAGCGAGTTTGAGGGAAGTGTTATTTAATTCCATCGAACTTAATTCTTGATTGATGCTTTAATTTAACGACATCGGAGGGATGAAAATCTATGTTCACTCAGCGTCATTTGAACATAGAAAATATATGAAAAAAAAAAAAAACCGAAACCAGCCTGTCATGGCATTCCTTCACGTACTACAGATTTTTTTAATCCCTCAACACCGCTGGTAAAATAATGGCTTCAAATACTTGGATAAGTCCAGAATTTTTTTTGAGTTATGATGCATGTCGATTAGATTGGTTCCAGTACTCAAATAGTACTTAATTGATCGACCCCTAAAGAATAAAGGGCAATGTCGACCTCGGCAGCACTAGAACCCTGAAAATAAATAGCTGGAAGAAGCGTCGCTTAATATTTTCTCCGGCGCGGTAACTATTCAACGAGCTCACTAACATGAAATCAATTACATAATGATACTTCTATAAGTACAACGCATGAAATATATGCATATGCATGCTTGTATACACACACACACACACACACACATACACGCACACACACACACACGCACACACACACACACACACACACATATATATACATATACATATATATATGTGTGTGTGTGTGTGTGTGTGTGTGTGTATATATATGTGTATATGTGTGTGCATAAATCGTTGTTTTCGGGCGGTTATAATACCTGTCAGTGTATATGTGTACAATTATGTGCTTTGACAACAACATTAGAAACTTTTAGCTCTTATTTCTAGCAATGTAGGTGTTTCTAAGACCCTAGTCATATTTAATGACAATTATACTTTTCCCTTTTGGTAACACATCCCACTCTGCTGTCTATGTTACTTTTTGACTCACACCCACACACACACACACACACACACACACAGAGGCTAGTTGAGTTATCAGTTGGAATAACCGTCTAAGAGAAAAGAATTTCCGAAGATTAAGACTTCGATGATTAAGAATTATATTACATACAACTTAAGAGGAATGGCCACCAAAGTGGATTCCTAATGTGCTAAAGACAGACGGGAAATCGCCTTACCACAAAGAGTGTGTTCTCAAGAAAATTTCAGCAAACGTCAGAATGCAAAAATGAGAAAGACAAATGATAATATACGAAATAAAAAACAATTACCTACGTACCAAGGTTTTCTTTGTTAATATTACCGAATGTAAATATCTGCAAACTTCTCAGTGTAGTCTGTCGCTTACAAAACACACTTTCCAGAACTAGACACAGGGCGCTCACCCGAAAGTGAGCATGTATAAAGTTCTGCACACACGCACACACACACATATACGCACACATATATACACACACAGAGACACACACAGAAATAAAATATTCATGTTTGTGTTTGCTGGTGTGTTTTAAAGACACAGAATCCTCAGCGTGGTTAGCGGGTTGGATTGTACGCTTCAGGTCATTCCTTATATCTGCATTCTGAGTTCAAACCCAACCGTTGTCAAATTTATCTTTGTCTTTCCACTTTTCGGAGTCGATAAATAAATATCACTCCAGGAAATGTGTGAGGTGGAATTTTTAACGCGTTCGAAAAGATGACATTATCTGTTCTCGCCCTCTGTATTCTGAGTTCAAATATAAGATACAGAAAAATTCCGTCACTTATAGACAATGACAATTCTACCAAGTTTTGCAATCGACAGGTAGCATCAGCAGGTTCGAAAACCAATCAAATCGTAGTTTGCTTGGTTCGATGAGACGATTGACTTCTATGATTTATATGGATGTGTATGTGCGTGAGTGAATGTCAGTGAGTGTGTGTCTGAATGAGTGTTTGTGTGAGTGTATGTGTGTGTGTGAGTATATTGGGAAAGATAAATGCTAGCTAGTTTAATGGAACGTTGCTATAAAACTAATGCTTCTTGGAATTAGATTCAGCAAAACTGGAGAAGAATGAAACGCAAAAAAAAAGATAAAATAATAAGTAATA
>NC_068988.1:60988714-60991252 GCF_001194135.2 Octopus bimaculoides
ACACACACACACACACACACACACACACACACACACACACACACACACACACACACACACACACACACAAACATTACTGTATTTATGAGCAGATTTATAGGTTTTGGCGAACACTGTATCTTAGAAATGTAAATATGTCGTTGCGTAAAATAAATCCCTAGGCTACTTATGTTTAATGCTTTTCTTTTGAAATGTCATTGGCCACCAAGCTTCACATTCAGATTTCCGCGGCAATGTTGCTGTCAAATCTACTATACAATGTATTAATTACCTCAAATACACAGATTTGCCTATACACGCATTCTTGGAAATTTTTATGGTTCTGATTCGCTAAACTACTGTGCTACTATCTTACTACAGAATATATCTATAGATTTTAGTCAACGCAGTATGCAGAGAGAGTGGTGAGCATCACATTTTCAGATAAACTATCACCATTCTTTACATCTTGAAGTTGATTTGGGATGTTTGTTTGATCGCTTATATTCACGCTGATACGGTATATAAGGATGATGTCTTTTATTCTGATGAGGCAACATTGGGCGCTTCTTACAGTAAATGTTCAGAAAGCTAACCATGTACGCTGACACATGTCATCATTTCTCCATGGAAATTTCCCTTGACTGTTTCATATGTACATTATATATGCGTGTGTGTGTGTGTGTGTGTGTGTGTGTGTGTGTGTGTGTGTGTGGATATATGTATGAGTGCGAGCGTAGTTGTGTTTGCTTGTATGTGTGTGTTTCTATGTGTGTGTGCCTGAATGATTGTGCGTACACACAGAGACCTACAAGCACACATACTTATGCAGACACCTTCACGCAAACACTCACCCACGTTTCTCTTACTGTCTCTCTATCGACTACTTTCTTCTTCTCACTAATCTCAAACATGCTTTCTTTTTCTTTTATACATGTTCTCTTATATGCCTTTCTAATTCTTTTTTTGTTTTAGCTTTCTTTTCGTATTCCTTTTCTCTTCTTTCTTTTATTCCCTCTTTGTAATACTTCTTCCGAGCATTATGTTAAATTCCGTCTGCTTTTTTTTTTTGCTTTTTTTTTCTTTTTGTCCGGTTCTCTTTTGATTGCTTCCAGCCATGGAATAAAGCTGACAAATTGCCTCGATTAAGAATGGGGGCGTAAAAAAATATGGCATCATCCTCATCATCATCATCACCATCATCACCACCATCACCACCACCAACATCATAATCATCATCATCATCATCACCATCACCACCACCATCATTATTATCATCATTAGAATCACTACCATCATCATTACCATCATCATCAGCTGCATCACCACTATCATCATCATCATCATCATCATCATCATCATCATCATCATTATCATCACCATCATCATCATCACCACGATCATCACCCTCATCATCATCATCATCATCATCATCATCATCGGCAGCAGCAGCTGCAGCAGCATCAACATCAGCAGCAGTAGCAGTGACAGCATAGTAATTAATATCATCATCCTCGTGATCACCACCACCACCACCGTCGTCGTCATCGTCATCATCACTACTACCGCCATCTTCATCATCATCATTATCATGATCCTGATCATGATCGTAGTCATCACCATCGCTACCATTATCATCATCGCGTTGTTTATTATCTGCTTTTAATCTTTCTCAAAAAACAATAAAATGAAAAAAAAACAGAAAAGAACCATAAGAAGAATAAAAAGAAAGAAGAAAAACCGAAGGAAACCAACTTTATTAATTGCGACAGCAGCAGTAAGATGAATGATCTTCCAAAGTGGTCGACCCGAATGCTAGAAAGAGCAGCCGTAGCATTCTCAAACCACAGTGCAGTGTTTCGTATAACAGTCTTTTGAAAAATGCAATATGAAGTAGGTTGTCGGAAGGGAAGATGGAAACGTCATGGTTAGATTGTCTTTGATGATAGTTTTGCATGTAAGTTTTGATCTGGAACTAAAAGGCATCAGAGCAACAATATCAACAGCATACGGCTCCGCTTTATTTCTGATTAATCTCTTTACTCTAAAATCGACTGACTATCTTGAGAAAATGCTTATGTTCGAGACATTGAATATTTTCCATTTCATCATGATCTGTACCACTACATTTAATAATAAATAATAATAATAAGAGTGTCATATGCAATAAAGTGTATGCTCTTCTATGTTCTATTCCTTTTCATTCTTTGAAAACACACACACACACACAAATCTCCACAGAAAACAAAAGATGGATATGTTTGGAAACCATTATTTCCTCCTGCGCAGCAAACCTCATCATGTGTGAGTGTGTGTGTATTCACTGACTCACACACACACATCCAACGGGCTACAAACAGTTTACAAATAATATATTTTAGTTTTTCCGTTACACCACTTTTCGTTAAGAATTAATGCGCCCTTTTAAAGCCTAACCAGGCTCATGGGCCTGGTTTCCCGGTTTCAATGGCGTATGTGTTCCCCAGCTGGACGGGACGCCAGTCCATCGCAGCGCTACTCATTTTTGCCAGCTGAGTGGACTGGAGCAACGAGAAATGA
>NC_068988.1:60991262-60991702 GCF_001194135.2 Octopus bimaculoides
GCAGCGCTACTCATTTTTGCCAGCTGAGTGGACTGGAGCAACGAGAAATGAAGTGTTTTGCTCAAGAACACAACGCGTCGCCCGGTCCAGGAATCGAAACCACAATCTTACGATCATGGTGCTGGTACCCTAACCACTAAGCCTCGCGCCTCCACTTTCGTTAAGAAGCTAGAGTAAAATACACCTGTGTCATCCACCGTGCAAATTCGAGATCACTTAGTTACGTAAACGAAATCTTAAACCATATAAAATAGAATGAGAATTTACTCTTTTTTACTCTTTTAATTGTTTCAGTCATTTGACTGTGGCCATGCTGGAGCACCACCTTTAGTCGAGCAAAGTAACCCCAGGACTTATTCTTTGTAAGCCTAGCACTTATTCTATCGGTCTCTTTTGCCGAACCGCTAAGTTACGGGGACGTAAACGCACCACCATCGGTT
>NC_068988.1:60991712-60992666 GCF_001194135.2 Octopus bimaculoides
GGGGGGGGGAAACGCAGACACACAAACATATACACACACACATACATGCCTATATATACATATATACGGCGGGCTTCTTTCAGTTTCCGTCTACCAAATCCACTCACAAGGTTTGGGTCGGCCCGAGGCTATAGTAGAAGACACTTGACCAAGTTGCCACGCAGTGGGACTGAACCCCATCGTATTTTTTCTCTTTATTCCTTTCTTTTCTTTCTCTCTCTCTCTCTCTCTCTCTCTCTCTCTCTCTCTCTCTCCCTCACACAAAACATTTGATATCTCAATCATTTCCTTTATTTTAATTTTATTTTAAAATTTTCATTTTAGTTTTTACTCTTTTACCCCTATATTATTTCTATTCCTTTCTCATTTCTCTCTCTCTCTCTTTCTCCTCTCTGTATTTCTCCACTCTCTCCTATATACACTCATTCACTGAACTGATTTATGTGTTTCTTACTTTCTCGCTTTATATACACATTTACAATATGAATACATCATTCAAAATAATGCCAAATCACGCCTGAATTTACCTAGTATTTACTTCATTGAAGTACCGACCAACATCAATATCCTCTGGAATAAAACGAGTTGTGAACATTATCCTCTTGCCTACATTCTTCTAACTACCTTTACTCTGTATTCTTCTATTTTATTCCTTATAAACTGTGAATTTATTCCTTGTAAACTGTAAAATTTTCCTGTCTAAAATATTCATAACTTGTCTCTGATGACGGAATGCCCACTGCGTCGACATACTAAACTGCCGCTTGAGTTATCCCAGAAACTTCAAATTCAGCATACACTAATAAATGTATAGATGATTTAAGATACTACTTCTGCGTTGAGTTTGATATTTCCTCTAATATGATCTCTCTCTCTCTATCTATCTGTCTGTCTGTCTGTCTGTCTGTCTATATATGTATATATATATATATATATATATATATATATATATAT
>NC_068988.1:60993744-60996661 GCF_001194135.2 Octopus bimaculoides
AGAGTTTGACCACCTCCTGTACCTACACCTTCGAACCATCACGGCATCTGCTTTTTTTAAACCAGGCAATGTTTTGAAAAGATACCCACATAGATTGCATATCCGATTTGGACCACCAAGAGCTGCAGATAAGTTCTGACGTTCGTCGATCTTAAAATGTCTTTTGAGGCAACCGTTAGATGTATATGATCAAGACAGTATTACTCTCATTAAACTCCAATCCGACACACGCTTTCCTGCTATATAAATGTCTTAGTATCCGTCCTTTGATGTAACATTTATATGGATTTAGTTGACTGAGTTGCAGGAGGGTAAAGAGAGTGGGGTGGTGTAATGAGGGATTTGATCTCGCCGATCTGTCAGCGAATGGTTAAACTGGAAATCACAGTCTATCTTTGCAAATTAAAATTGAAATTTTATGATTATAGCTATTACGACCTGAAAGACATATATTTGCCAGTCAAAATCACACAAAGATTGTTAACTTCACTAACGCATTTATTATTTGTCATTTGGTGTTAAAATTACACTGTAGCTTAATTTTGCTTGTTAGGATGTTGCAGTCCGTGAGACGAAAATTTGACACCAAATAACATATGATAAATGAATGGCGCTCCAATCGTTTTCAGTTTCGACATACCGTCTGAGTTCAAGTCGTTTGCCAACGAGTACATCTCTGTGATGTATTTTATTGTGTATTTAAATGTACTGAGTGACAATTTATTTAATATGTGACTGCTTGCATGCATGGCTGTACGTGTGTGTATGTGTGCGTGTGTGTAAGTGTGTGTGTACATAGACATTATATATATAAATATATACCTATATATACACACACATATATACATGTATGTACATATTATATATACATAGATATACTTGTGTATATACTATATATATATACGCATACGCATATATATCTGTTTGTGTGTGTGCGTGCGGTTGTGTGTGTGTGTGTGTGTGTGTGTGTGTATGCATGCGCGCACACATATCAGACACAAGATGGCCGAGTAAAGAAGTCCGCTGTGTAATTGGAAGATCCAGCTTTTCATCTGCAGCGTACCATATTGACTAAGTGCCGTTGGTCGTCCCAACTATTTTACGGGTAACTAAGTGAAAGGCACATAGAAAGATGCCCGTTTAAATAGTTTGCATCCGTAATTCAAGAGTTCAGTGTTGTCGCATATTGTAATGATGATTCTGCAAATTACAATTATCGTAAATGGTGCGCAGTACAGCGAATAAATTTGTGAAAAACAAAATCGGATCCATTAGAATAAAAATACAGATGTATAGGGTAACAAAACAGAATAAGTTTGTTCAACAAACGCATGGAAAATTTGGATGGTCAAAGTTTACCATCACTGTATTGTTGCTTTCTAGATTACTTCTATACTACATACACACGATCGAACATGTTACAACAGTGATAAACTCTGCTTTCTTCATACATAGTGCTTTTTAAGACTACCATATTCAATGTGACTTCTGTTTTAAATTTAAGGAGATACAACGTGATATGAGGGAGATTCGATTTCAAATTTTTGTGGGTGGAGTAGCCAGAGACAGCCAGAGATAGTTATTCTTAAACGAGGTAAAGTTGTGTAATCTGCCTTAACGTAGATAATGATATAACCGAAGACTGGTGCAGTTTTGTTTTCGATGTATTCGTTGCTAAGTTGATGTGAAACAGAATCCCATATTCAGTTATCTTTAATGGTACTATATACATACGCCGCTGTTTTCTTACAGAGCCACTTAGTCAGAAATAATAGATTAATATTAAGAAGTTTGACAACTTACGTTAGAATAATAATAATAATAATAATAATAATAATAATAATAATAATAATAATAATAATAATAATAATAATATTCAGACAAATACATAACAAAAACACCAGGACTTACAAATATATATAACATACAGAAAATTGCACTACTGGGTACTGCACACATTCTACGCAAAACACTTTCAATACAGTAAACATAAGAGCACCACAGCAAACCACAGCACATACCCAAGGCGCACAGAGCTGCGCTCGGTAGTGAAGTGAAAGCACGTTATAAAAATAAAACTACTGAATAATAATAATAATAATAATAATAATAATAAACGTTTCTGATATAGGCACAAGTCCTGAAATTGTGGATGAAGTGTTTAGGCGATTTCTTCGACCCTTGTGCTCAAATGGTAATTATTTCATCGACCACTAAAGGACAGAACGCAATGTCGATCCTGGCGGAATTTGAGCTCAGAACAAGAATATGGACGAAAAGCGCTGAGCATTTTGCACGACGTGCTAAAAGGTAATAATCATTTTCCACTATAGGCACAAAGATTGAAATTGGGGGGGGGGCGTTTATATCGAGTCCCAGTCCTCAACTGGTACTGAATTTATCGATCTCGAAAGGATTAAAAGCAAAGTCGACCTCGGCTGAATTTGAACTCAGAACATAAAGACGGATTAAATGCCTCCAAGCATTTTGTCCGCCGTCCTTTCTTCCATCTGTACACCCATACACGTCTGTATACACCTACACACTTAGATGTCTAGGTGTTCATATATACATGTTGTTTCTTACTCACTTTGAAGTGATTAGGTTCAGTATCACATCTTTAAAGTAATTAGTGTTTTATAGTTAAAACAGTTCTTTATCTAAAAGTTAATATCATACGGGGCACTGTTACAGAGAACCATCTCTTCATTACGTACCGCACGTACATAGATACAATCTCGGTCTATTTTCCTCGGCTTTCTATCGCCCTCACATATTTACAGACAGAACTAGATACTTAGCATATCTGCTTGAACAGCCCACCCAGCATACATACGTATGTACGTATGTATGTATGTATGTATGTATGCATGTATGTATGTATGTATGTATGTATGTATATATATATATATATATA
>NC_068988.1:60996882-60999319 GCF_001194135.2 Octopus bimaculoides
ATATATATATATATGTGTGTGTGTGTGTGTGTGTGTGTGTGTGTGTGTGTGTATATATATATATATATATATATATATATGTATATATATATATGTGTATATATATATATGTATATATATATATATACATGCATACATACACGTGCACACATACAAAACTGATGGAATCTTAGTAACTTATGTTTCCATTTATTATGAAATATAAATGCCGCGTGAAGGGATAGACATTTTCTGCTTTATGTATGTACGTATTTATCTCATAAGAATATGAATGTATAAGAAAGAATAGAAAAGAATGTTTTGTTGTTTTCTTTCTTATAGTTGAACGTAACGGGAGGTATGTTGAAATCTTACACTTAGATTTATTAGCGAATTAATATATTTGACGCCAATTAAGAGCCATTTATCAGATACACTTAACTAATGTGAAGTGACACCATGTGTGTTTTTCATTGTTGGGAAAGCTATATCGTGTTTCATTCTCGGAATTCGCCAAACGTTTGCCATCGCTATTAAGACGTCAGATTTTTTTCATATGTTCGACCTGTTAACCCTTGTTAAGGAGTTTTTCATAACTGCTAGATAAATTCTGAGTAGTTTGTACTACAAAATAGCAGACAACGGAAACGCGAGTGTGATGTTGGGGAGTTATACAAAACATATACACATACGTACATATATACATTCATTCTTACGTTTATATAATTATTAATATATATATGTTGGTTCGTAGCGTTTATACAACAACACTCATAAATATATTGCAGATTTTTATGCTTTATTCTATCAGTATGAATATATTCAATGATGTAATATATATATACACAGATACATACATGTATATATGTGTGTGTGTTAACAAAATTCTCAACAATTTATCAAGCTCTAAAGTTTCCATCGCAAACTTCTTCACACAGACAGGCACAAATACTTGATCACACACACAAAATCACACGCACATATACGTACAAACACACAAAAACACACTCACAAACACAAGCAATATATATTTATACACACACACACACACACACACACACACACACACACACACACACACACATATATATATATATATATATATATAGATAGATAGATTGATCAAGTATTTGTGCCAGTCTGTGTGAAGAAGTTTGCGATGGAAACTTTAGAGCTTGATAAATTGTTGAGAATTTTGTTAACATGAAATCAATGGAACACTTAACACACAAACCAGTGCGATGTTGAGCGACGATTCTCATTGTTCCGTTTTATATATACGTACGGTTCATTACTTCTGACATAACCCCTGTGTTTGAGACTAAGAATCCGCCCTCTGTGGTAGTATTTGGAGCCGTGCCGAATGTTGGAAGTGTCATGGATCCACACTTCATTGATTCTGGTTTGAAGATCGACAGAAAGGATTATCTGGACATCCTGAAGAACTCTCTGTTACCTTGGATGGAGCGGAGGTTTGGGCTTGACAATGTGGTGCTTATCCAGGATTCTGCACCATGCCATGCGTAAAAAAACAAACAAAAAAAAACGAAAGAACACAAGGCTTCCTTTCTGAAAAGGGGCCATTTATTTGTGAGAGCCAGCATCTGGCCCTGTAATAGCAGAGATCTCAACAATCTTGATTACTTTTTATGGGGCGTACTTGAAACAAGGACCAATGCTTAACCACACTTGAGTGTCAAAGACCCACAATAAACGCAACTGGACAAAAATGGACACCAATACATCGCTCATTGTATGGTTCTGCTGCTTCCAAGCGAGAGGCACATATGTATCATCTTCGAATGACGTTGCTGCAAAAATTGCTCCAGTTTTAAATAATCGATCAGAAAGACGAATTGAAAACAGAGTAACACAGATCCCCACTCAGTTACTTGTCAGCAATGGCAACCACAGCAAAATGAACAATTGCAGCAAAAAATTCCACTGAAACGCTAGCACTGGTCTCAAATATTTTGTGGTGGTATGACACATTTTTCTCCCAATCGAATCCAACACCATCATCGTCGTTATCGCTCTTGTCGTCGTGGTCGTCATAATCATCATTTTCTACCGCTATTACTACTATGTTCACTAGCAAGAGGAAATCATTCTTCTTCACCATCTCAGTCCAAGAATTCATCTACTAACATCACAGCCCCACTAAATCCCACAAAACGTTAAACTAATACATCCTTTTGTTGTTTACACCACCTCTCCTCCTCTGTTGTTGATTTTTTCGTAAATTTTCCCATATATAATACACGCTCACGTGGTCGCACTAGCTAATCCTGACTCTACTCATCAAATACGAATTCTGGATTCTACCTTCTTTCATTCTGGATTTACTCATTCTGGACTGTTTTTCTTCTGAACTCTACACTCTCCGGCTGCACCTCTCCTACCCACGGATTACACTGGACCTATCTACTGATATATATATGTATATATATATATATAT
>NC_068988.1:60999633-61000187 GCF_001194135.2 Octopus bimaculoides
TGTGTGTGTGTGTGTGTGTATAAATATATATTGCTTGTGTTTGTGAGTGTGTGTTCGTGTGTTTGTACGTATATATGTGCGTGTGACTTTGTGTGTGTGATCAAGTATTTGTGCCTGTCTGTGTGAAGAAGTTTGCGATGGAAACTTTAGAGCTTGATAAATGAAAACTCGGAATCAATACAAAAACATCTAAAGCATCTTTGATCTTAGGTTTCTTTATTAGCGATGATGAAGAGATTAACAACTACAGCAATAACAGCAACAATACCTAATTAATTAATAATGAGCGAACATGGGAGCCTTCGTGTTGTCACTTTGAATGTTAGAAATACCAGCAAAAACCTTCCAGAACTTACAATCTACTGACTACGACGCCTGATAATTTCATATATAAAGTTTAAAATTGTGCAATCTAGAATGGTACACATAAATAATCACACAGACTCATTAGCTACACATCTAGCTGCCGAATATTGAGGACAGATTTCTTTTCTTTGTCCACCCACTTGTGTGTGTATATATATGTATATATATATATATATATATATATATAT
>NC_068988.1:61000629-61003811 GCF_001194135.2 Octopus bimaculoides
AATCTGAGAGTGGAATACGCTAAATAAAATCATCATTAACCCTGTGTGTGTGTGTGTGTGTATGTGTGTGTGTGTGTATGCGTGTGTGTGTGTGTGTGTGTGTGTGTGTGTGAAGACGCATGGCCTAGCGGTTAGGTTGTTGCATTCTCGAGGGCAATATCGTGTTTTGAACGCTATATCGGGTACTGCGTGGTGCTCTTGAGCAAAACACGTCATCTCACGGTGCCTGCGATCACTTTAACATGTGACGTATGGAACACCGCACACTCGCTCAGGTAAATTGGTCACTATAAACAAATCATGTGTACAGGTCGTTTGGCAAATGCTGAATGATCATACGTCGTCTTCGACGAAAACGTTCACCATATATATATATGTATATTGCTGAGACCGCCGCCGGTCATGACTGACCATGGGATTGCACCTAGAAAGTTACCCTCTCAGGCACAAGTTCGGAAAAGGTTCTTTGTGGAAGAGCAGCAGTCGCCCAGGCATACAAGCCTCCCCTCTCCACACCACCAGTGTTATCCAAGGGAAAGGCAACTGCCGATGCAGCTTGGCACCTGTGACGTCGCAACTCATTTCTACAGCTGAGTGAACTGGAGTAACGTGAAATAAAGTGTATTGCTCAAGAACACAACACGCAGCCCGGTCCAGGATTCGAACTCACAACCTCACGATCGTAAGCTCGACGCTCTAAGCACTGAGCCATGCGCCTTTACACGCACATACACACACACAAACACACACGCACACACATTGAGACACAGTCAGACGTTTTCGCATTGCTTCCATTTACTCACGTATAAAAAAGCAACTTATATTAGCGCATCATTTTATATTTCCTTTTTTCATCGGCTAGTGATCGAGTACGGCTTTGAAATACATTTCCTGCCTATATACATTCTAGCAGACAAACACATCTCCTTACTTCTCTCATTTATGATCCAGCTGTACATCCGGATGCTTACAACTAGAGGAAAGAACGGCTGTATTAGCATCCGTCTGGTAATGATTTACAGTCAAGCAGACGTGAAAAGAAACACCACGCTCGCTGAAGGTCATGATGCACTACTCTGTCCAGGAATTGAATCCGCTATTTGATTATAATGATCTGAACACGCTTCACCATTGATCTTCACTGACTTATCAATCTATATAAGTACAAATCTCATTCTTCATACGTTATCTGCAGGTTCTTAGATTCCAGTTTTGTGTCAGCTGATTTGCTGTTCAAATATTAAAGCCTCGTTATTTAAGCATATTCATGTATTTGCAGTGTCTTTGTTGATGACGACCTCATATAACTCAGAAACCACATTAGTCAATACAATGCACACAGCAGTATGTCGGTGGTTGGCTTCTTAATTTTGTCTTTAAAAGGGAGATTAGTTTTCCTGCTATGTGAAAGTCACATTTTGGCACATGATAGGTGAGTCAAGATAAACTTAGTGACATCTATTGGGGCATTGCCAAATAATTAATTTCTCACTTGTAGGTCCTAGTTCACCCCTTCCGCCTGTGTATCAATCATGATATCTATTAATGTGTGTACATTAAAGTATATTGATAATGTTAATCCGGACTGGCATCCAATCAGAGAGAATACATTCATATCACTTCCTTCCTTGACAGACTCTTCTATTGTTGGTTGAATTAACGATTAACAAAGGATATTTTCGAAGAGACTACAAATGGCAACAATGAAATCATATGTAGGAATTCTAACGGCTCTTATCTCTTCAAGTCTTATCTGCATTTAAAGTCGGAATAGAATACAGACGCGTAGCAATGTTTCACAAGTTTATCGCATTTGAAAAGGAAAAGAAAACGAACAGAATATTTTGCATAATACTTGACGAGTTGTATTCCACTTTCGCTTCCATTTATTCTGTTTCATTTTCTGTCTCGCTATCTATGTGATAGTTTTATATTCCTAACCATCTTTTGTTGCCATTGAAATACCTCGTGTAGAATGGAAAAGAACAACCTGTCCGCGGGCGTGAAGCAATACAAGTACATGTCATATAGGTATTATTGCAGCTTTTAGTGACATTTTTGTTTGATGTAGAACAGCAGCCATGTTTTTTGTACATCGCTTTGTTGACTTGTCAGAAAGATAGAGGAAGTTGATCTCAAAACGAAGTGAAGCATATACTTCTTGCAAAATGGACGACGCTAAAATGCTCCCACATCCGAAGTGGGGCTGAGAATATGTGCAATGCATTAAGTCTACCACACAAAACCAGGAATGATTTAGTCGGTTGTCTTCGATACGGTTTCAGTCTACGGTATTTACCTGACACGACTTTGATTTATACGAGGTTATAGTTATACCCACTTAGACGTTGATATTGTATTAGAACAAATTATACTGCTGTAGATACCATGAGAGGAAGACTCATATTTGATTTTGGAACAAAATGCATTTTTGTTTATGTCACCAGCAAAGAGATAAATTACCCAGCCACATCTCAGTACCGAGACCACCAGAACGGATTGTATAAAACAATTCCTGAGTATCTTGTGCAGTTACAACAAATTAAAAACTATGATTTTTTGAAGCGAACAACTTAGAAACATATGCTGAGTGAGGCAAAAGTCACGTAGGAGTTAATTTGTTTTAGACGTCTAATTTGTTCTGATATTTTCTTACTTGCAGAAACGAGTTTGACGAGTAACATGAGTGGAAAACTAACGAATATTACCCTAAGAAATGGATAGGTTGACGAGGTCCTTTGAATGGCCACCGAGGCCACCAAAACTCACAACCCTGGATTATTATCTGTGGGGCCAATTGAAATTAGTTGCTTATCAGACGCAACCTAGAAATATCGAGAAACTTAAAGAAAGAATTGAAAATGAATGCAGTAAAATAACAGAAGAAACTCTCCGACGTGTTAATGAATCATGCAGACACAAAATTGAAATATGTTATGAAAAGGAAGGAACAGCACATTTAACGTTGAACACTCTAAGACGGGAGGTGAAAAATCAAAGTTACCCTATCGCATGTGTGTGACGACAGACCGGGTTATAGTAGGTACGTGTCTGGAATCTCGCGATTGGGTGTCTGAACCATTCTGTTCAAGGTTTTTACTTGTAATACAGCATATTAGGTTTTAAAATTCTCTAGCCACGAACACCCCTTTATATATATATATATATATATATATATATAT
>NC_068988.1:61004307-61004821 GCF_001194135.2 Octopus bimaculoides
ATATATATATATATATATATATATATACACTTTATGTAATTCTTTCAGGTTAACTTGTGACAACCTGCAATTATTAATTGATCACAAGTTAAACGACGAGGAATTGGAAAAATGTCCGCAACTAGACTTAGCTCCTGCTACGTTTCGTAATACAATAATGGCCGTGTTTGGTATCGTAGTTGTTCTAGTTATTGTTACCCTTACCTTTGCTTTTGTTATTGTTGTCGTTGTTGTACTTGTTGTTGCTATTTGTATTCATTTGGCTGTGTTACAGCGCTCAGATATCTTTACGTTGGCATCGAGTAAGAGAAGCATCACTGTTGTGTATTTAGTGAATAGCATATTGCCAATATATTCCAGGTCTTATTCCGTTTACTGTCTCATTTAATGCTTTCGCAGGCACTCTATGTGGCTAGTTACACATATAGAGATAAGAAAAAAAATACATACATCAAGAAGAACTCGCGAACCCCCTACCACACACAAAGACGCTCTCTCTCTCTCTCTCTCTCTC
>NC_068988.1:61005546-61007670 GCF_001194135.2 Octopus bimaculoides
TATATATATATATATATATATATATATATATATATATATTCATAGATGCATATGTCTGCTTTTACGTAATCGATCTGTTACGTAATCTAGAATGAGTCCCAAGTAAAATGATACGCTGATAGAATAAGATATACAACGCCCAAACTTTATTTTAATATGCATATTTGTGATTGAACATTCTCTGCTTTGGCACTGAAATGATAATTAAATTCTGTCAAAGTAATTGTATATTAATGGAGAAAACTTTCTCAAGTTCTTCGGCATTTGGTATGATTCTGTTTCCACAGACTACTTTTACATCTTTTAGAACTTTATTGTTTGATAAATTGTTTTTCGTATCAGTGAAGGGCGTGTTTCAAACTCAAAACATGAAATTATAGCAATCTCAGGGATAGGGATATTTCTCTGATGCAGTTCCTTCATGTTTGTAAACGTATATTTATGAGTACATACGCACACACACACACATACACAAACACAAATACACACACAAACACGAATATATTTTTGCGTGTATGCTCGTGTATATCTATACATATATTATCATTATCATTCTTTTAATCTCAGGTTTTGTTGTAACTCTTAGTCTTCCATTCGTATCAGGCTTGCTACCTGTAGCCCACGGCACCATGCAGTCTGTTGGTTTCAACTGGGACGGATCCGTCTATCGGCCGAGTCTGTAACCATGATTGCCCCCACTGCTCTTCTTCAATCATGCAGACAAGGTAGTTTTCCCTTACTTTGAAGCTGTGGAGAAAGAAGTTGTTTGTTGAAGAAGGCTGAAAGATATGAGAGGACAGATACTTTCCTCTTTGGCAGAGCTCTCATTTACGTTTTCAAGTTTCATTTGAAAAGGAAATTGAGGGTGGAGAGGGAAGTGTTGCCCTCGCATGAGTTTACTGAAAATGGGTGAAAGTTGCGAAGATGGCAACTAGAGACTTTTAAGTCAGAGAGAAGGAATTGGAGAGGGCACTTTCTCTTACTGTTCAGGGAAATCTCGGACAGTGGGGCTCCTCAATTATCCCTACAGGTCATCCTATATCAGGAGGTTGACATCTCTATCATGCTCTCACTTTTTGTTCTTTTGTATACTACGTTCTCATTTCTGAGGTATTTTTCGATGTTATTATTATCATTACTACTACTTTCTAAGGCGGCGAGGTGGCAGAATCGATAGCACACCGGGCGAAATACCTAGCAGTATTTCGTCTGCCACTACGTTCTGAGTGCTAATTCCGCCGAAGTCGACATTGATTTCGCGGTCGATAAATTAAGTACCAGTGAATCACTGGGGTCGACTAAATCAACCAGTCCTCTCCCACAAAATTTCAGTAGAAAGGATTACTTTAATTTCGTTCAATTTTATTTCTTTTCCTGTGCTTCTAATTGAGTACAGATGCAATTCCTTCATTTTTTACTGACCAACGTTACAAGTATTACTAATACACAGACACACACACACACGCACACGCACACATACGCACACACACACACACACACACACACACACACACACACACACACACACACACACACACACACACACACACACACACACACACACACACACACACACACACACATATGAACATAGATATTTATGAAAGTACGCACGATAGTTTCTATGTCTCTATATATTTTAATGTGCTTATTTATACTTCTAACTGCATCGAGTTTTCGTCGTGCTTGTCTAGAACAAAGTTTTGCGAAACAAATTCTTTATCTTTTCGGTAGTATGATGATTAACGATTGCCAATTGGTAGATTCTAACAAATGACATTAATTAGATGCAGTCTGCAGCAAGATAACTTGTGTTTATCTTCACACAGTATAGCAAGAGAACCGGTGGCAATGTCTGCTAAAGTAATACATGTTTGTATAAATTCATATCATTACCTATGTTACAAGCATAAACTTTATTTTGTATTCAATCTGAATATGCCGCGATAATGTCAATCAACTTATAGCATCATAACAAGGTTCGGATACGATTGGTCGCCTTAACCTTTATTGTGACAATACATATACTATTATTACGCTACCACCCCTCTCTTTATTCCCCTCGATGAATATACATACATACCTAAACACTCGCACACAGTATATATATATATATATATATAT
>NC_068988.1:61008574-61009493 GCF_001194135.2 Octopus bimaculoides
ACACTATATATATATATATATATATATATATGTAAATATATATATATATTCTGATGTGTACAAATCGATGTACGACAGCTACTATCAAGTTACGAAATCCACGTCGAAGGTCATAATCCAGTCTGCTTCCAGTGTATTGATTAAGTAACTACTATCCTTAGTATTACCACTAGATTTGATATACAGAGCGATTTAAGAGTTGATTTCGATAAACACAAGTTTATATTATTTTAACATCGTACGTTTTAACATTGTAGGCGATGGAAATTTGTATTGAATGTTGCATGTGCATTTGGATACCTGACCACAACAGATCGTCAGTGAACACCTTGTTGCATTCTGTCACTGAAAACTATTATATGTACACATTCAGAAATGAAAGAAACCTCTAACGCTGGAGAATAGCTGTGAATGCAGCTTTAGAAAAACTGGTAAGATTCCCCTCCAGACGAACATGGGGCCGGAGTCGGTATAGAGAATCGAAATCTGTATCTTTTGAAATCCGGCTTCGAGCTATGTGCCATTAAGTTGAATGGCCTCTGAAAGCAGATACGCTCTTTGGTAACGCTAAATATTTACTTTTGAAATGTATGAATATTTTTTTACAAATGGACAAACGTCGAGGTCTCGCTTAGAAACCCCTACTTGACTTTCCAAGGCTGTTTTCACAACTATTGTCCTGCGTTGAAGATATCCTTCATTGCTCGCCATGATAGATCGCTGACTACTACATTTATATATTTTTTCTCCTTGTTTCTCTCCTTGTTTCTTTCTGTGTTCCTTTCAGTTGAAGTGCGTAGTCTCGAAGCGTCAAAGACTTTCTCTACTCCCGAGCGTTAAACTAATACATCCATTTGTTGCTTACACCACCTGTCTTCGTCTGTTGTTTATTTCGTAAATTCTCATATATATATATATA
>NC_068988.1:61010664-61011190 GCF_001194135.2 Octopus bimaculoides
TATATATACATATATATATTCAGTTCTTTCGGCAACCGATTAAAATGCAGCCAGATTAACGTATAAGTAGCAGAGCTCAACATAAACAAGCGGAATTTTAGCCTTATCCTTTAGAGAGGGTCTGCAGAGCATAATGTATGGCATGCTTGTATCATTGTTGGAATCGCAGGCACTCTCGGCCTTTGGATATAATTTCAACGCTGCTGTTCATCCAGTCTCATTCACAAGATATACAAAAATTAATTTGTCCAAGATGCTACGCATACGGTTCGAACCTGTACCTTATACTTGCGATGGAAACCTCCACCCATTCTGTCAAACTCTCCGTACACACACACATACACACACACACACACATTCACACACACATGCACACAATCATGTATGCATTTATATATATATAACAATTCAAAACAAAGCGTCAGTTTGGTGCAAAATATAATATATATATACGTATACATACACATGCACACACAAACACACACATACATACATATATATATATATATATATATATATATATATA
>NC_068988.1:61013741-61014996 GCF_001194135.2 Octopus bimaculoides
CTGTGTGGTAAGTAGCTTGCTTACCAACCACATGGTCCCGGGTTCAGTCCCACTGCGTGGCATCTTGGGCAAATGTCTTCTACTATAGCCTCGGGCCGACCAAAGCCTTGTGAGTGGATTTGGTAGACGGAAACTGAAAGAAGCCCGTCGTATGTGTGTATATATATATATATGTATGTGTGTATGTGTTTGTCCCCCAACATCGCTTGACAACCGATGCTGGTGTGTTTATGTCCCCGTAACTTAGCGGTTCGGCAATAGAGACCGATAGAATAAGTACTAGGCTTCTAAAAGAATAAGTCCTGGGGTCGATTTGCTCGACTAAAGGCGGTGCTCCAGTATGGCCACAGTCAAAAGACTGAAACAAGTAAAAGAGTATTCGTCATCGGCCACCTGGATTTCTGCTCCCAGCTATGGTCACCCGATAGTGTAAAATTAACAGCGGACCTTGAAGCAATACAGCGAAGTTTCACAAAGAAGATCGTCTCATTGCAACAGTTCAGCTACTGAGAAAGGCTGAAACAGGTATGACTCAACTCCCTGGAGAGAAGGCGGGAGAGGTATGCAGTAATATACATCTGGAAGATCCTAGAATTGTGCCAACTTTTGTCATTGAAAGTTATACGAATGCCAGAACGGGTCGACAATACACAGTCCCAAAGATCCCAGCAATGCCATCGCGCTTTTTCAATTTATGGGGAACCGAAATATCGAGTTTCTTAACGAATCCAAGACATTTAAAGTGATTTTCAATTGTTGTGTGTAGCACATTTACAACTTCCACAATCTCTCGCAGTTATATGACAATCAGATTCAATTATCGCTTTGATTTGGCCATCGTCTACTTCAGTAAGTCGACAACAGCGATCGACAACTTTGAGTGAAAAATCTCCAGAACGGAATTTTAAAAACCATTTCTGACATGTGTGTTCTGTTAAACACTCAACACCATAAACTTCACATATCTCTTTGTGAGCCTCAGTAGCTTTCTTGCCTTTACGGAAATAAAAAAGTAAAATAAGGCGAAAATATTCATTTTTGCAATCCATGTTAAAATTGACACTGAACGAACAGCTGTAAACAAAATTACGCGCAATATGCTTCTAAAGTAAGCTAAACGTGACGGCTATCAAATGCTAAAAGGAAAAAAAAAAATCATGACATTGACATAAGTCATTCAGAAAAATCGTAAATCTATGTATTTGCGAAAAACGAAATTACTTTCTTGACAACCCTATATATATATATATGTGTG
>NC_068988.1:61015234-61016387 GCF_001194135.2 Octopus bimaculoides
TATATATATACATAAATAGATATATATCGATATTCTGCGTAATAAATTATTTATATATTAAATGCTATATTGAAGGCTTTCTGTAAAATATAAGGAAACAATCAAGTTATATAATGAGCAATAAATAAGTTTCTGAGACAGCGACAATTGCTTATAGTATTTAAACCATGATTAATTTCACAACATTTGTGACCGAAGTAACTAATATTTCGTAGTTATAAACTAAATCACCATGTATTATATGTCTATAATCTAAGATACCTCGAAGAAAAGGAAACCTTGAACGGAAGCTCACCAGTTTCCTTGGATACCGGATTTCACCGACTTCTAAACGGAAACTGTAGGAGATTAACGAGCCAGAAACTCCGGCTCGGCTGCTAACTACGCAGATTTCCAGGTAATCATAAAATTCTTTCGCGAAAACTGTTTACAATTTAATCATAGGAATATATTTTGCTACAAGTAAAGTATATTTGTTACCACTTCTTCTCGAGTTCAGTTACCATGCGTGACCACTTGCGCATGTGTATTCTACTATAGGCCCTCGCCGACCAACACCTTTTTCAGTAAATTTTGAAGGGCGAAACCGTATGGAAGCTTCTTACCGCACAGCCACGTCTACATAAATACATATATATATATATGTACATGTATATATATATTATATGTATATCCTTTTATTCTTTTACTTCTTTCGGTCATTTGGCTGCAGCCATGCTGGAGCCTCACGTTTGGTCGAAAACATCGTCCCCAGGACTTATTCTTTTTGAGCCTAGTACTTATTCTATCGGTCTGTTTTGTCGAACAGGTAATTAACGGGAACGTTAACACACCAACGTCAGTTGTCAAGTGATGGGGGGGGGACACACAAAAATACATGCACATACAAAACACACACACAAGCCGTCGTATATATGTATATATATGTGTGTGTATATGTTTGTGTGTCTATGTTTGTACCCCAACATCGCTTGACAACAGATGCTGGTGTGTTTACTTCCCCGTAACTTAGCGGTTCGGCAAAAGAGGCTGATAGAATAAGTACTAGGCTTACAAAGAATAAGTCCTGGTGTCGATTTGTTCGACTAAAGGCGGTGCTCCAGCATGGCCGCAGTCAAATGACGGAAACAAGTAAAAGAGTAAAAGTATATAT
>NC_068988.1:61016865-61018480 GCF_001194135.2 Octopus bimaculoides
TTTAGCCACAGGAGGACATCTCCTCCAGCTGGCTTATCGACACACGACTTGGCAAACAGGACACAGTCGTGTGTCGATAAGCCAGCTGGAGGAGATGTCCTCCTGGGGCTAAAAGCAACAGTAACATCCACCCCTAGGGGTCAGCCACACTTATATATATATAGATATATATAGATATATATATATAAATATGTATATTTGTATGTGTGCTTTAGATCTTTTACCTTTGTCTCCAACTACCGCTTGACAACCTGTATTGGTTTGTTTACCTCCTTGTAACATAAGCATTTCGACAAAAGCCATCGTGAGAGTAAGTACAAAATTAAAAAATTAGTACTGGGATAGACGTGTTTGTCTAAGCACTAGAAGGCGATGCTCCAGCAAGACCGCAATTCCATGAATAAAAAAAGTAAAAGATAAAAGGATTTATGAATACATGGAGGCATCGATGTAATCGAAAAGTTTATTTACCCAATAGATTGATGGATCTGTCATCGGTTCCCTCGATGGAAATTCAGTTCTGTAGTCAACTCAATTACAAACTCTTGAATTGAGGTATAACTGGCTGAGTATTCCAATGCTTATGTCATTTGTTCCTCCCCTTCGAATACACTGACAATGGATAACAAAGAAATATATGTACTCTATGGAGATTATGAATATAAACTAGCGACCATGAGAAAAGCCTCTGCAAATGTAGGAAATTTGAACGACGAGACATATGCTCTCTAACTGCCCAGTAGATCTGAATCAAAGATGCACATGATGGCATAATCAAATGCTTTGATAATTGGCTGATGCAATTGTGGGGAATGAAAAGAGAATTGATTATATTGGTCTCTAGAAGTTCAATATTTGTCAGTCATATTTTATTATTGTATAGAGTGAAATATGATGTATATGATATTATAACTTTGAGATGTCAAAAGATGTCATGAAAACTAGTGTATAATTTAAGAAACTCCTATATTTGTCAAATGTAAGTGCTTCATATTAGCCATAATAATATGATATTTCATTTCCTTCATTAAATTTTATATAAATTCTATATATGACACACAGCCGGACAGACACACACACTTGCTCTCTCCACCTTTACATACATAATACATACACACAACGATTTATGCATGTATATACATATGTGTATATATTCGGTCTTTCGTTCAATAATGTAATTAATGAGGTCATTAACAAAGCGTTACATTTACTGTGTTATATATTTTATATAAATCAACCGATCATTCATGAAAGAGAAATACAATAAGGAAACTATCTATCAATCATAGATCTATATTATAGGAGCAGATCAATAGATGAAATCAACAAAATCATACAGAAAACATACATTACATAGGAGTAATCTTTTCCAATTCGGAAACTCATTATCACCATTCGAGATCATTGAGCATTTCATTTCATGGGGTCATGAAACAGGTCGCGTATCTTTAAAATTCGAAGTGTTTGGCACCATGTATGACGTGACACTGAAATATTTCCAAATAATTCGATCGGCTGATAAGAAGTTATTGCAATAAAATATTGTCTTTAATCAGTCATCAACGTCTTTCGCACTTACACACACATATGTTTATATATATATATATATATATAT
>NC_068988.1:61018811-61020834 GCF_001194135.2 Octopus bimaculoides
ACACACACACACACACACACACACACACACACACACACACACACACATATATATATATATATATATATATATATATATACAGGCATTATGTGTTTGTGTGTACCTACATAGATATATGTCTATATACACCTACACACACATATATAATATTTATATAGGTCTGTATCTACCTATCTACCTACCTACCTACCTACCTACCTACTTACCTATCTACCTACCTACCTACTTACCTACCTACCTACCTACCTACCTACCTACCTACCTACCTACCTACCTACTTGTCTATCTATCTATCTATCTATCTATCTATCTATCTATCTATCTATCTATCTATCTATCTATCTATCTATCACTATACAATTAAATATTCTTCCACTTAAATCTACGACCTTCGGCTTTGTAAGAACGAATCAATCAATATATGAAATACTTGCGTCGAAACCTCGTCCAGACATAATCATCTCATCACATCGGCACCTCAATATAGTTTCACAACACGACCACATTATTATTATCATCTGAAATGTTTCAAACTAAAGCATTATCAATATGTTCTTAGTGCAACACAACATATTTTGGAAGTTAACAGCATCATAGAAAATATTGACTACTTTTTTTTAGTCGCGGGGGAAAATATACAATACTTTTGAAACCAACCCACAACGGAAACTCACGATTCTGAAGCGAGATAAACGTAAACCTTCCATCCGAACTTCAAATTAATTTATGCTCCAAATATTTGATAAATTTATTTAACAAAATTCTTCATTATTTGCAGAATTAGTAGTATCGAAATTATTGATTTCTAAGAGAGATATTTTAAGGAAAAGTCTAAGGTATGACATATAAATGGGAAATAAATACAGCGACTAAAAGTAAGCAGTCGCTTAATTATTTTCAGAAATTTGAGTCATTGGAGACAACTTCAGGCATGTTTCAGTCTTAGGAAACCTCATAACACAAAACATTTACCTGTCAGCGTTGTTATTACAATATAGTAACTCGAGTAAGCATGAAAAAATAGCAGATAAGGTATCAGCAGCCAAACCTTTTAGACATTAATTACACTGGCGCCACACCATTGTAAAATCAACAGCTAAGTGTGAGCTAGGATGCTAAGTGTTGAACACAAAAAAGCAAAACTGACTCATTGACAAATATTATCTTGGTGAGTACAAGGTTTGAATTGTTTCCATCTTTTAAGTTCTATTCTTCGAAGCATATGCTTCTGTGTACTTCTCTGAATTGTGATAACAGACTATTTTATTAAACTTCATATTTAAAATGGAAATGAGTGGTTTAGTAATATAGTCTTTTATTAAACTTCAGCTAACACTAATAGTATAGAATCTTACAAAATATTTTATTAACTTTCATGCTTGATCAGATGATAGAATTTCAAAACCCTACCTTAATATTTCAAACGAAGAATATTTTCGCTCCATTAGCATAAAGTCTAGCATATCTTTTCTTTGATAATTTGTTTTGTTGTTTATACAAGGTGTTAATCCGAAACCGTATATTGTAAACAATATTTTTATATTTTGTAAGAGTTATATTTTTAAAACCTATGAATAAACACGCCACTGGTGATTTGTCGGTCCTTTCTTTTTATTAAAATCTTTCGCAACACTAATAATGTGGCTTAATTATCGAATGTACTAGATGTGTTTCTGTAAAGCAAATTCCGGCGAAGGTACGTCAAAAATTCTAGGCAAACATTACACAGCAAAATATCACGAAGTATTTATAATTGTTTTCTTTGAGCTTAATAAATGTAAGCAAAAACCATGTTCCTCTATTCCTATTAGCTAAGTATTGAGCGTGAAACAACTAAAGCAAGCAGGAAACCATAGGATATGGATATATAGATATGGGTATATGTGTGTGAGTGTGTGTGAGAAGATATGGATATATATATATATATATATGTATATACATATATATATTTATATACTACACACACATATATTTACATATACATACATACGTATACATACATTATATATATATGTATATATAT
>NC_068988.1:61022297-61022687 GCF_001194135.2 Octopus bimaculoides
ATATATATATATATGTATGTACAGTGGAACAGTCATAGCAGTATATGGAAAAAGTTCACTAAGTGAAGAAATTAAATAAGGAAGGGGTTTTATTGCAGAAAATTGAAGTTACATTGCATAACGAGCTGAAGTTTGTACAAGTCACGAGTAGACTGCGAATACACTTACGTGACTTCCACCGTTGTCAAGTGGTGGCGGACACAGACACACACACAGAGAGACAGACAGGTAGACAGGCATACAGACAGACAGACAGCCACACACACACACACACACACACACACACACACACACGCACACGTATATATATATACATATACGATGGGCTTCTTTCGGTTTTCATCAACCAAATCCATTCACAAAAATTTGGTTGGCCAGAAGCTATAGTAG
>NC_068988.1:61023316-61028542 GCF_001194135.2 Octopus bimaculoides
TATATATATATATATATATATATATATATGCATACATGTACGAAGATATGTATGTGTGTGTGTTTATATGTTTAAATATGTATATATTTATATATATATTATAGACTTGAATGGATATTTGTGGGAAAAACTCTAAAACTCTAATGAGTACAGAATTGTGTACGGAAACGTTGAGTATGGAAAATTGGTTGGCAGGCAGGATCCCTAGTAACCTGTGTTGCGGTGTTACACCACAAGCTAATCCTTTGGTGCTTTTATGGCATCCATACTGTCGCCAGCATATGGATCAAATGTAAGGATTAAGGGTTAACTTCTTCCTTTCCTCACAGTTGCTATGGAGAGCACAACAAAAGTCTTTGGCGCTATTTTTTTTAAGACTATGGCATTAGAGAAATGAGGCATAAGAGCACGCTTAACTAGGTTAGTGGAAGTATGAAAAGCAAACCTCACAAAACCATGCTCACTAGCAAACCTGAAACAGTTCGATATTCTTTTTACTGTAGTTTTATGAAACAAAATGTAAGACCTAATATTTCAAAAGATATAGAACTGGATTAATGGGTGATGCATGTTAAGTACAAATTACCTCTAGACATTTTGTTAGATCTCAAACGAAAACACTGATTCCATATGCCTCTGTTTAGCTGTGTTTCAAGAAAAGAGACGAAATATTGGAACAAAAGATTTTTCAAAGATTAGGTTTGTTTCATGTTCATCTAATGTTGCATAAGTAGCATTGAGGAAGTATTTAATGGATAAACTGTATTCGTAGAGAGTCGCAGGGAAATGATAGGTCGAAGTCTGTAACAAATGACAGTATCAAGTCTAGGACATCAATGTCCCTACTTGCTCTGTGTATATATGCACATATGTATGTATGTATGTATGTATGTATGTATGTATGTATGTATGTATGTATGTATGTATGTATGTGTGTATGTATGTGTATCTATATCTACAAACTATCTATATGTATAACTACAAACTCACAAGCATATAAAGAGGGAGGGAAAGCGAGAGAGAGGAAGAGAGTTACTTTCATCTTAGAACATCATTAATCCTGAGGATGACGCACAAATAAATATTCTTTCGATAAAACCCGGAATTCAAGAAAATTGTTGAAGAACATGCGTCTTTCTTTCCCTGTCTTGATGCTGTTTCAGTAGTGTTGGTATGACATATGTCATGAGTTCGACTTGTTATTCTCACGGAGTTCTTCCCCGCTCCGAGTCTGACCATAGCCGATATCATCGAAAGAGAGAGAAAATAAGTTTGAGCGTACAAATGCTTGAGCGAGATGAATCTTAAACAATACCGAATTAATGCTTTATCAGTTGAAAAAAGAAATAAAGTAAAGTTGACCTTCTGTGTATTGAGTACAAAGCGAAAGGAGTCAGAAAAGTAGCATAACGATGTCAAACTGACACGTTAACAGCACTGACAATTCACTGCCGTGTACGGGTAGGCAGACTATAAAATTTTCTACACTTAACCCTTTAAAGACGAGTATGGCTTTTTGACACACTGTTAAATTGTGAAGAAAACGGGTGTGATATATAAGTCGTATTGCGTCATAATCTATTTGATTGATACTCATGTATTGTTTTCTCTTTTTTTCGTCCTGCACGAAAAGACTTGCTACTTATATCCGGCCTTCTTGCTACTTATATACGGCTTTCTTGCTACTTATAACCGGCCTTAAAGGGTTAAAAGTCTAATTTATCAGGCATTTTCATTTCTTACGTAGCGACCAAATGTATTGATATCTAAAGGCAGAATGCGGATTTCCTTATGCATTACTTGCGATAATTTTCAATGTCACTAAAATAATACGTTCGGTAAACTTTGCTACTCGTCCTTCTGCGTATGATAAATAATCCTTTCTACTGTAGGCACAGGGCCTGAGCATTTTGAGCTTTGTTCCTTAGTCTCGACTTAAGCGACTACACCACTTATTCACGATATGTATTTTCAGTCACATGGATTTAAACATTCTTACCTAAGACATCTGAGAGTTTAGTTAAGTTCGATAAATAAAGGTCTGTAATTACATTATTGTGACAAGAAGAATACAACGGCTTGAACTTTCTTCCTTAATCTCAAGCTACACGTCTACATCACTTTGTCACTAACCAAGGTATTTTCACTTACATGATTTCAAATGCTTTTAACTAAGATATTTCAGTGCTTAGTTAAATTCCATAAATAAAGATATATTTTACCAGCTTGAGACTTCGGGTAAGCTGACCAAATGGAAATGACATTTATCGCATTAACAACTACAGCATTGACGTCCACTAAGTTCCAATAAGCCGGTTATTTGCAAACAATGTCGTCGTGGTAGACTCATCGCGTTTATTCTTACTTTGCTTGTAATCGTATTGATTTTGTAACATCAGGATAAATTCACAGATGTTTCGAAAGAGTATAAGAAGCGCAAGGATAATGAAATGGTTAAAATCGACATTCTATATATCCAATATTATAAATGCCTTTCATGACAATCATAAGAGATGTCACACAGAGCTTACTCAATATCACATATGCTGTGCAGGATAAAATGCTTTGTGGTATTCTGCCTAGCTCATCTTGCTCTGAGTTCAAATCGCACCAAATCCAAATAAGGCTTTATTTAATTCCTAATATTAACTTTAATATAGACACAAAACTCAGGGCAGTGAGCTTGCAGAATCGTTAGCAAAACGCGAAAATACTTAGCGATATTTCGCCCGCCTTTACGTTCTAAGTTTAAATGCCACCCAGGTTGACTTTGATTATCGTCCTTCCGGGGTCCATATAACAAGTACCAGTTGAAGTCCTGTAGCAACATTTGAAATCATTATAAAGGCGAAGAGCTGGCAGAATCGTTAGCACGCTGGGAAGAATGTTCGATATTTTGACTGTCTTTACATTCTAATTTCAAGTTCGCTGAGGTCGACTTTGCCCTTCACCCTTCCGGGGTAAAAATTAATAAGTACCCGTTGGACACCGGGTTCGATGAAGTCGAGTCGCCGATTCCCTAAAATTGCTGGCCTTGTGCCAAAATTTGAAACCATAATAGACACAAAGCCCATATACATTAAACAAGCGTGTAGTCGATTGTGTCAGGAAAAGTTGTTATTTGGTAGTTATAGTGGTATGGTGATGGTGTACTTTGCTTTCACGAACGGGGGCTCAAAATTACACAGCTAAAAGTCGATTATCGTTCTATGACCATCTATCTTCTTTTTTCTGTTGTCAATAGACTTATGAAGAAGTCTGATGTTGTTGGTTCTGAGTCTTGATTAGCTGCACAAGCTCCACGATGGATGACTATTATTATAGTGGACATTAAGGCAGCGAGTTAGCACGCCGTTATCAGGCCGAGCAAAATGCTTAATGGCATTTCGTCCGTCTTTACGTTCTGAGTTTAAATTATTCCGCCGAGGTCGAGTTTGCTTCCATCCTCTCCTAGTTGATAAAATAAGTACCAGTTAATCGCCTTAGCTCCTCCCCAATTCCTACTGGCTTTGTGTCAAACGTTGAAATTATTATTATAGTGGGCATCGATTGTGTTGAGCCAGTCTCACTCCCATATCCTGTAGTTTTCAGGATGCAGGATTATATGAAGTTACATTCTCTTAGATGAGCAACTAAGCAGCTGAAAGGATTCATCTGCTCCTATCCGCTGGAGTGTCCCTAAGCGAATATTTTCTGGAAGGAATTTGGTGAAATGCTAATCAATCTAAAGCTGTAAACCTGACAGATGCTACAACTTCAGGTCAGAGTAGATCTTCCAACAATAGTGGTGAAGATTTTATTCCACACTTCTCAGAACTGTGGTACTCGTGCGCCAAGGACCCATGACCTAGGACATAGGGGTGTCAATACATACAAAATATGAGATATCATCGCGTCCCTATATGGAGCAATTGCAGGCATCAGAAGACGCGGTCGCTAGCCGTCTCTGTTTATATGTAACCATGAAGGGTAGCATTAGTATCTGACCTTATCTATTACTTATTTCAGTCAATAGACAGCGGCCATGCTAGGGCATCACCTTCAAGAGTTATTATTTGGATAAATCAATCCCAATACTTATTTGTTGTTTTTAAACCTGTACTTATTCTATCAGCCTCCTTTGCCTAACCGCTAACATACGTGGACGTAAACACACCAACACCCTTTGTCAAGCCATGTAGGGGTCAAAGACAGGCACAAAGACTTACACATACACGCCTCATATACATAAATACATATAAGGCTTTATTCGACTCGAGGTTGTAGTAGAATACACTTGCCCAAGGTGCCACGCAGCGGGACTGAACCCGGAACGACGTGGTTGAGAAGCAAAAATATTACAACACTACCACGCCTGAGTATATCGTTAATTCTTAAAACAAATACAATGAAATTAATTCACAGAATTTTAGACATTTAAAGTGATAGCATCCAAGAAATTACTTTGTTGGAAAGAAAAATCACGTAGCATTTAACGGCATTTGAAGTATTTACATCTCTGCAAAGTTCCACTACCAAGGAGTAAATTCGTGGCCAATAACCTGGGACGTCCGCAAATGCATCTAAATACATGCAAGCTCTAAACTCATTCACACATTCACTAATCTCTGATATAAATTACTCTCGAACATAATAATAAAACTCCTTCATTAGTGACAAGCTTGAATTTTGTGAAGAATTCAAACATATCTGAAAGGAACATATGCCCATCGCTAACGGCTTGCACTGGAGGGTACTACCCACTCGCTATTTAATGCTGCACCGTCAGATTTACAGTGATACAATCATTTCGAATCTCCACTTTAGCATTACTACAAAGTTGTGCCTACCCAGAATGTTCTGAAGCAACCCCAGGCACCAAGACCTTGCATTGGGCCTGAAGGAGCATCTATATGCCCACCCACAAATCCATCTATCAATATATCTATCCGTCAAACCAGCCAGCCAGCCAGCCGGCCAGCCAGCCAGCCAGCCAGCCAGCCAGCCAGCCAGCCAGTCAACCAACCAAACAAATTATATGTATTTACATTTCTCAGCATTGGATTACTATGTGAACTGTTAGCCGAGTCCATAAATGGTGACAGCTACACGAATCTCTGAATCCGTATTTTATATTATAAATTTATATAGGTACGTATGCATGTCTGTTTATGTGAGTTAGTATATACAGGGAGAATCCATTAAAATTATATGCACACATGCACGTATATATGTATAGTCTTGTTG
>NC_068988.1:61028714-61034286 GCF_001194135.2 Octopus bimaculoides
TATATATATATATACATACATACATACATACTTATATGTATATATGTATATATATATATATATATGCGTATACGAATATATCTGTTGGTCTTGTGTTTGCTTTCCAGTCCCTCTCATCACACGCACATGTATATAGCGTATGATATTCTTAATGCCATCGTAAATTTTGTTTCGTTTAGTCAACGAAAGAGAGATAGAACCGATTGCCTTTTTGCAGGTTCTTATACACCGATGAACCAGAAGAGAAAAAAAATTCTTCTAGTTCAGACAATAATCTTGATATAAATTCTTGCAATAGACTGGAATCCGCGAAAGATATGAAAGGACAATGGTAGTACTATCAATCAAGAGCTACGATGAAATTTATGACTAATACAAATAGCTTAAACTGAGAACCAAAACTTTATGTAAGTCCACTCTCACCCTATTCATAATTAATACACATTCAACGTATAAAGATGTGACCCTTTAAGGATTGTGTCTTATGAGTATTAAATATTAACACACTGTGTGTGGGAGAGAAAAGAAAGTGTGTGAATATAACGCTTTTGTAAATAGATTTCCATTTCGTTATTTGACAATCCAAGTTTAATTAGTCAAGTAGAAGTCATTATTTAAATACTACCTTCATTGAAGCTGCCTAGATATGGACACCATCCAAAATTCTAAAGCACGTCCAACACTAAATCTTCTATAGATGAAATCGATAATTCTTCCCTGCCATTTTAATGTATGCAATTCAAACCTTTAGTTACTGAAACATTTTTCCACTCATGTAGAATGAACAATAGTTCCTTTCATGGGATTCTATATTCCCTATGATTATAATACATGTGAATGTCGACTCGTGAAATGTAATCTTAATGTAATGAATAATAAGTAAGTTGGAAAGGCTGGCATAATCATTACCCCGCTGGACAAAAATGATCAGCAGTATTCCTGCAAACTTTACGCTCTGAGTTGAAACACCGCTGGGGTCGAATTTACCTTTTAATATTTTGAGGTCAATAGAATAAGAAGCAGTTGAAAGCTGGGCTCGATGCCAGCCACTTACCCCTGCCCCCAAGATACTGGTCTTCTCAAAATTTGAAATGGATATAGTAAATAACATGTAACCCGGCGAGCTGGCAGAATCGTTATCCCGCGTGAGCAGTATTTCTGCTGATTGTACGCTAAGACTTAAAATGTCGCCTGGGTCAGTTTTAACATTTTATTCTTTCGAGGTCGATAAAATGCGTACCAGTGGTGCACTTGGGTCGATCTAATCGACAGACCTCTCCCACGAAATTGCTGGCCTTGAACCAAAAGATTAAAACGAATATTGTGAATAGTAAGTAGATTTTAAAAAAAGCAACTCGCCAACAGCTACGACAAATAATCCTAGCCGTCGACAAACCGGGCGAAATTGTTAGCGCTATTTCGTCTGTCTTTACGTTCTGAGTTCAAATTCCTCCGAGGTTGACTTTGCTTTTCATCCTTTCGGGATCGATAAATTAAGTACCAGTTGCGTTTTGTGGGCGATCTAATCGACTGGCCCCTCCCCCGAAATTTCGGGTCTTGCGCCTAGAGTAGAAAAGAATATTTCTAGCCGTAATTACATTTACATGGCAAAGCCGACAGATTGATAGAACTATTAGAGCCTGAGGTAGAATACATAGGGGCACTTATTCCGGATCTTTGCGCCTCGTGTTCAAATCTCGCCTACAGAAACATTGACTTACAGAAGTTGAGCATTAAAGATTCAGTCAGTTTTGATGGAATGACAGAGTCATTAGGATATCGAATGAGATGAATTTTCATTTTCTGTTGTTCCAGCGCTTCACGTTTTGAGCTCAAATATGCTTTATATCATCCGCAGCTGCAGGACGAGACACTGCAGTTATTTGGAAACCAGATTGAAGTAATAGATGTACAAAAATAAGAAAAAAATAAATTTAATAAAATGCAAATCATTTACACAAAGTAGGGATTATAGGTTAGAAAACGGAAAGGCAAACAGCTTTGTAGAAGCAAAACCTGTTCTCTCCCTGATAGAAAACCTTGCTTCAAAAGTCATCAATTTCTTCCCTCCATAGTATAAAAACTCATCAAAATTTCTTAACATTGTATATCTGTGATATTTTCTGAAAATATCACAGATATATACTCTCATCTCTTTCTGCCTCTTTCACCCTCATCTCTCTGTTCCTTCTATCATTTTATCTTGACTGACCACTAGCCATCTCACATTCTATCTCATTATTTCTTTATTATATATATATCTCTCTCCTTTTTTCTCATTTTTCTCTCTTCATTTTTTTCCTTTTTTTTCTTCTCTCTTCCTGTTTTTGATTTGACCTTACAAACACATCCCCAACTTTAAAGTCACTTAAAAAAACCAAAAAAAAAACCCTCCAACAAATAACACCTTTTACAAGACTCTATGCTTGGAATGACCAATTATAATCAACACTGGAACCTACACACAAGGTACAGGAAACTTATATATACACCATTCTGCTCAAATAATGAAACTACGGGTACGATATCCTTACGTATCTCACTTCTGTTTTCCTTCCTCTACTTCACTCTGTATTTCATATCTTCTCTATAATAACTATTGCTTAACCATTTTCTCGCACCGTCTCTGATGAAGGGATATATATATATATAATATCCCGGAAAGAGCTGTAAGGCCTTCTCTTTATAAATGTTCGGAAATCTTTTATAGCCTTGGATTTCTTATCTCGTTCTGTTAACTATATATATATATATATATATATATGTGTGTGTGTGTGTGTGTGTGTTATCTTTCTTATTGTCTGTGTTTGTTCCACCACCACCGCTTGACAACCGGTGTTGGTGCGTTTTCGTCCTAGTAACATAATGGTTCAACAACAGAGACCAATAAGCTACAATAAATACCAGGCTTTAGAAACTAAGGGCTGCGGTCGGTTCATTGGACTAAAAGTTCTTGACGGTGGTGCTCCAGCTTGGGCGCAGTCTAAATACTGAGACATATCAAATTGGGCGCATTCTAATTACTAATTACACTGGGCGCATTCTAATTACTAATTACACTGGGCGCACTCTAATTATTGAAAAAATTGGGCTCAGTCTAATTACTGAAACATATTAAATTACTGAAACATATTGAAAATAATTTCAAGGAACAATGCCGGAGGTTATGTGTGGTTGGTGATTAATCGGGAAAGAGAAGCCTTAAGAAATCCTCTTCCAATCAGAGACCCGTTTTTTTTTCTAACTACACATGTGTACTAGACAACGACACCATTTGTTTTATGGAACAGAAGCATGGATTATAAAGTAGGAGCTTGACGCCCGCCATTATGATCATTCAACAAGCTGTTTATGACGACAAAAATATCTCATGGCGCAAAAAAGATGAAAGAGGAGATTTATAGCCACATACAACCCATCACTGTTGTTATTAATAAAGAATTCGTTGGCCATTCCTATCATATTGAACAAAAGATTTTATCAAGTAATTATATTTTGGAGATTTCTGCAGCCTGAAATAGGACAAAACTGCATTAATGTTATTGGCAAATTTAGACTGCAAGAACCCGAGAATCCAATAGCTTGTAAGGGACAGAGAGCCGTGGTACGGTATTGAGACTACCTCGGTTACTTTCGATCGACGTCTGTGAACTTAACTACTTAAGTGTACCTGCGGTGAACATCTATGAACAATAGACCATTAATTCATCTGGATTTGCTTGTACTTGAACACCTATTGTGGTGGATCATTGCTATTACCTCCCTCAGTGTCATCACCTTATCGAACTGTATTTATTCTATATAGAAATACTTTAAAATGTTCTGTATATTGAAGACTTGTAAGTTTAATGATTGTTTGTAAAACTCCTGCCAACGAACAGCCATACTATATTAAACGACATTTATGAAAATCGTCCATTCATTGTAGCGTTCCCTGCTTTTTAACGTAATTGCAGCATATATTCCTTTATAAAACCGATCACTTTCTATGCGAATCATTCCATGCTGGAGAAATCTGCTCCTCTGAACAGTGAGTATTGAAAATAATCACAACTCACTAAGTGTATAGTTTTCTATACTTCACTTTCTTTTGAAAATATAGTTCCGTATTCAATATAGTATATTGAAAGCAAACAGCACACGCTAGCATTATCAAACTAAACATGACAGCAGCCAGTAAGATGCATTATGATCATATTCATCTATAATTCCCATAATATAATACTAAATTCTCCTAAAATCCATAAATTTCTTAAAAGCATGAATTATGCATTTATTCTATTCTGAGAGAATTCAATAAAATCTTATGTTAAATGGTTTTTTTTCTCAGGTTATGGGATGTAAAATTTCTTGAATGCAAGAATAATAATATTAAATATAAATAAATTATAAAGATAAATAAAAATAAAATAGAGTATAATAAAGATGTAAAATATAAATTTATGGAAAAATTGTAATGCCTTACTCTTTTGAGGGAGAAATTTCTCAAAACATCCAGTTAATTTTTTTCCAGCGAAAGAAAATTTATAATGCTTTAGAAAAACTTATAGAAAAAAATACGAAGTTTGAAGAATATATAATTCCATGGCAAAGAATATTGAACTATGGGTAATGAAATTGCTCAAGTTTGAAATTAAGTCTTCGATTTTCCATTGGCGGCAAAAACAACAATAAAAATTGGTAAAAAGGAATGATCAGTGTGTTTTATATTTGTCTAACGTTTATTTTTTCTTTCACATGTTTTTTTTTTCCTGAATAGTTTTATTTCTTTTTATATATTTTTTATTTGATATTGTCTACTATTTTTGGACAATAGATATATGACTCAACGGGTAAAATATTTGATAAAGGAACCTTATAGTTACGGCTGCAAGCATAAAGCTTTTCACAGACACGGATGTGTGTGTGAGTGTGTGCGTATGTTTGTGTATATACGCAAACATATACACATACCAACATATATAATTATGCCCATATACATGCATAAATATATTATGTATGTTTGTATATAAATATTGACACACCTCTCTGCTCTTTCTCCCTGTTAGTATTTGTATCTCTCGGCCTGTGATCCTCCATATGTCTGCCTCTCTGTGTAATTCTCAACATATATCACACTTTACTTGTGTGTAAGCATGTATGCATGTGTGTGTGTGTGTGTGTGTGCGTGTGCGAATGTACTATTTTCATATAAACGTATTCACGTTAGAAATAATATTACTACATATTTTACAGATATCTGTTATGTTTCTAATCTCTTTCTGTCTCCATGCATCCCCCATTTTTATGTATGTATACGTACATAAATAAATACGAAAAACTCGCATATACGCAATTATACACACACATAATCATACATACCCTTCATATATCTGTATACACACATATATATACATACATACACACGCACATACACACGCACATATATACATACATATATATATATATATATATATATATATATATGTATATATATAAAATTGCATACATATATGAATATATATAAATATGCACACATATATATATGTATATGTATAAAGTTGCATATATATATGCATATATATTCATATAT
>NC_068988.1:61034538-61038343 GCF_001194135.2 Octopus bimaculoides
ATATATATATATATATATATATATATAAATATGTATATATATAACTATATATGTATATATATATATGCATATATCCTTACATATATCTAGGTACTTACGTATAATTTTCATCATTATACTGCATATTATTATACTCAGCTCACCTGTAATCAAGTTTATGGAGATATATGACAGCTATTCTGGGACTGACGTCAACTTGTTCTGCTATGTCGGAGGCCTTGTAACGAGGATTATCTTCCACGCTTCTCTTACCAAAGAGAACGGTCATGTCAGAGGGCCTTGCTTAATATGGGCGAGGTGATGTGTACACCTTCCCCCTCTGTTGAATTGCACAATTACTCTATAAACTGTAGAAATCGGGACGTCAAAGTTTTCTACAATTTTTCGCTATGTCTACCTTCAGAATTACCCACTATACAGCCTCTTGGAAATTCAGACAGTTCCAAGGCTTCTTTTGTATTGGCACGATTAAACAGTCACACATAGAACCTGAAACATAAACATGTCAATTAATAAAAAAAATATAAACCTTTACAAGTTAGAATAAATATAAAAACTGTTGTATATGATGTCTATTTACTTCTGTCATGGCTCGTTAATTGAAGAACGCTCTATAATAATGGGTGTATAATACAATGAAATGCTCATAATAGAAAGAGCTATGTTTGATCATGTCTCATACTAGGCTAAACGGTAACAACTGATTATAATGAAAATAATTCCCTAAAGTCAAACATTCGTGAATCGTGTACTTAATACTCAAAGAGCACAGAGTGCGATACTGAGATTCTTCGGGAGTATTCACTGCAAACTAATTTGCTGGTCCTCAAGAAGACATAAAATACCATCCGGTGGTAAGACTCCAACTCAGAAGATTGGGGATAATTTCTGTTGCCCTCTTAATCACCAAAACTCCCAGCTCAGGAGATGGGGATAATTTTTGTTGCCCCCTTAGTCACTGAAACTCCCAAGCCTACTCTTGCTCGCAACATGTATTTGATCTGGAATTTTGAAGGTCTCTTTTTACAGGTGAAATTGCAGATGTTTATCCTGTTGCCAAGCTGTACAAAAGTCTAGCGAATGTTAATCCACAGACATTTGCAGCGTAAGCCACTCAAATCACGCGAAATAGCCTCTCTTCTGTATGGGAGTTAAATAGGTGAGATTTAAATAGCTGTCTTAACGATATCTAAATAGGTGCCTCAAAGATGCCTCAAGTAGGTGCCTTAAGGATGTCTCAAAATTGCAGGAGATTAGCAGAATTATATGTAAATAAACATGAAAATAGTAACGAAAAACATGAATCTTGGGTCTTTAGATTAGGACACGAAGGTCCACTTTCATTAACGCCTGTAGAATCGGAACATTAAGCTACAGAGATACAGATAGAAAGAGTGAGAGGGGGAGGAAAGAGGGGTTAAAGAGAGAGAGAGAGCGAGAGAGAGAGAGAGAGAGAGAGAGAGAGAGAGAGAGAGAGAGAGAGAGAGAGAGAGAGAGAGAGAGAGGGTGAAGATAGAAGAGACAGACACGAGAGAAAAAGAGAGGGGAACAAAGACAGATAGGGAGAGGGAGAGAGAGAGAGAGAAATAGAGAGAAGGGAAAGAGAATAGTGAGGTAAGAAAAGTCCCCGGTGTTTCTTGATAAGGCATGATATGCCCAATCGCTATTTCACCATAAAATTAAAAGTAGTCAAGAAGTGTACCTGTCAAAAGTAACCATTAATTACAGATCATCAGGGATCGATAATTTCGCCTACAACTATTTTTCATTTTTACTGTCTTATACATGATCTAACTGGCAAAGAAGCGATATCAGAATGTGTGTGTGTGTGTGTGTGTATGTGTGCATGTTTTCATGTTTGCAAGCCTATGCCTGTTTGAGAATGCATAGAGATACATGTATATGCATGTATATACATACATGTGTATATTTATATATGTATGTATATCTATATGTGTATATATATATGTATATGTATATATATATATATATATATATATATATATATATATAGAGAGAGAGAGAGAGAGAGAGAGATACATATACATGTGTATATTTATATATGTATGTATATCTATATGTGTATATATATATGTATATGTATATATATATATATATATGCAAATGTACATATATATATACATATTCATAACTCACACAAGATTATATAAGGGCAGGATGCCAAGTCGTAAAACGAAGCTTACATGCCTTATGGTGTTATGTAAAGTATACCAAATACTGAGACATCAGAGTAAGCGTGAGAGAGAGAGAGAGTGCTAGGGTGAGAGAGAGAGAGTGCTAGGGTGAGAGAGAGAGAGAGAGTGCTAGGGAGAGAGAGAGAGAGAGAAAGAGTGCTAGGGTGAGAGAGAGAGAGAGAGTGCTAGGGTGAGAGAGATAGAGATAAATAGACTGGGAGAGACAGATTGAGAGAGAGAGAGAGAGAGAGAGAGAGAGAGTGAGAGTGCAGAACGAAAGAAAAAGAAGTGAGAATAAGAAAGGTAGGGAGATAAGAATCTATGATGAAACCAAATAGGAGAGCTGCCAGATTACACAAGTGTCGTCATTTTGTTCACTCTATGATCGTAGAGAAGATAGAAGAATGGGGAAATTAAGTAATTCATTGCATGTTGAAATTATTGGGCAGCTCGCCTTGTTGTCATTGTTGACAGATATATTCAAGGTTCAACCGTTTTCCTTATACTTGATGTTTGCATAATTTCATATGATGAAAGAGATTTTTCGTTGTTAGGTGGAGGTGTTGATGTGATGTTAAAGTTGCTACCGGTAGTAGCAGCAATGGTGGCATTATCGTTTGTGATGGTGTTCTTGTTGTTGCTGGTGTTGGCGGTGAAGTATATGCGCCATTAAATTATTCATTTGTTACGTTGATTTTCAACATAGTGGAAATTCTATGATCTAGATATGATATAAGCAGACTCATATGTCATACTCACATGCTCCTAGACAATTGAATATTTGCGTATGTACATATAAGTACATCTCGAACCTATATATATATATATATATATATATATATATATATATATATATATATATATGTGTGTGTGTGTGTGTGTGTGAGTGTGTGTGTGTGTGTGTGTGTATAAATATGTGTATGTATATATATATATATGTGTGTGTGTGTATGTTTATATATATATGTGTACGTTAATATACGTATGTGCATGTATATATATGTGTGTGTATGTATATATATATATATATAGATATATATATATATACAAATACATACTAATGTTTTATGTGTATGGGTATATTTATATATGTTTGTCTTCGTGCGTGTGTGTGTGTTTGTAGACAGTAGCGTGATGCAAATATAATTCCCACTTTTGAAAGTTTTAATTTTGTTACTACTTGTGAAACAAACTTTTATTTTACTATTTTCTTGTGATATTCCATACTGAGGAAAACATTTCATTCTCGTCTATTGTAGACCTTCGAAATAAGTATGGAAAATGGCAAACACTAGAACGAGGTCATCGGAAACTACTCAAAATATTAACCAATGAATTCAACAGAAGAGAGTAAACCGGTATTTCTCAACCATGTTTTGCCTGTGGATCCCTTTCATTACTCCTTTAGTCGGATGGACTCCCATAGCCTCTCGATGTTTAAAAATTCCTATTACATTTTTAGGAAATGTATAAAAAGATTGTTAAAATATTTTGTTATTGTAGAAGTATAACCAATTCATTACAGAAAGTTTTACCTAGAAAATCTTATATGGAGCCTGAAAGGCAATAGGAAACTCCAAAGGCCTTCTGGATCCAGCTTGATATATATA
>NC_068988.1:61039643-61040630 GCF_001194135.2 Octopus bimaculoides
TATATATATATACATTTATACATATATATATATATATATATATATACACTTCTATACATACATGCATATACATATATACATATCTACACATATATGCGTGTATGTATTCATATGTATATATGCATATGTATGTGCCTCACTCCATCTCTCTCTCTCTCTCTGTATATATGTGGATAAATATGTATCCAAATTTACGTACACACACACAGATATAAATATACATTGATACTCAAATATATATATGTATAATACACATACGTACGCATCTAAACGCGTATTTTATGCGTATGTATACCAACATATATGTATGTATATACGTGAGTGTGTTTTTTGTGTGTGTATCTATCTATATATCCACTCGTTAGTGTTACTGATAAATATCTAATAAGAAAACTTTACTGATGAATGGTGTCCGTACATAAATGTAGAGGTCAAATTTATTATTAAAAATTGTCTGTTTGTCTGTGATTTCTAGTTACACCATTCGCGATGTTTATTCCAACAATAGTTTAATAAACAGAATTTGTCGGCATTTATACAAGAAAAGATATGTAGAAGATATAAGGGAAGGGGGTTCGTGGCCAGACAATTTAACCATTCTCTATATTGTGGCAGTGTTTGGAATTGACAGGATTGTCATTATATGGATGTTTAAGGATTCTAGAAATAGTATATGGATATTCTATAAATACTATGTATTTGGGATTGTTTTGAGTTTCAGGAATTGACAATTATTATTAACTGAGAGGTAGTAGATAGGCAAGAAAAGGGTGAAAGGTGAGGGTAGTAATGGTAATTTGTTTTTGGAAGGCAATGGTTGTATGTATTTCTCTTTTTGTCTATGTGCTTGTCTTTATATATAGTGAGTGCGTATGAGTTTATATATAGGCATGCATACATACATACCTATACACACACATATACTTGATATGTATATGTTCTTACATGTACATATATTTGTATATATATATATATATATATATATAT
>NC_068988.1:61041198-61051761 GCF_001194135.2 Octopus bimaculoides
CTATCGCCGAGCAAACACGCGAACTATCTCCTCCCTACTTTCAAGTTCGTGCCTCACAGCGTTCATACACACATAATTTTTCTCGTCTGGCCGTAAAGCCTTTTCTGTTTGTTTTCCTGTCTTGTTTTGTGTCCGCCACTACATTCCTCCATGGCAAGATTTAATTTGTGTATACAAATTTAATTTGCGGTCCATGGGAAGAGCCGTTTTAACGATGCGTCAGAATGTTCTCTATGTGGCTTGTGTGTTTTCTCGTCTACGTTTTGTTTGCAATGTCCTGTACCCAGATATGCACCTATACATACAGGTGGATGTCGGTATGCACATACCTGTACGTATATATGCATATACTCATTTACTATTTGTTTTTACATACACAGATACATATATATATATACATACATACACATATATAGATACACATACATACATATACATAGATATACATACATATACATACATACATATACTTACATACATACATACGTACATATAATATATATATATATATATATATATATATATATATATATGTGTGTGTGTGTGTGTGTGTGTGTGTGTGTGTGTGCAAATATGTGCTGATGTTTTAGTTTAATTTGTAGTTTGGTTATATCTATATCTCTATATATATTTCATTCAGGAAATACAATGAAAATATATAATAAAGCTGACAGAAAAAAAAAGTAAAAAAGAAAGTAGATAAATGAAAATAGAACTTTAAATACATTCAATAAATAAAATTAAGTGCCAAAACAGAAATAACAATTAAAAATAAATTTCACAAACATAAGTTGAGGTGTGATTGGTTAAAATGTTCGAATCACAAACAAGAAGTTTCGAGTTCGATTTTAATATTCTTGATCCCATATTCGGCATATATGTTCGACCATGCCTTGTGAGTGAGAATGCAGTTGCAGGAAAACCTTTGTAGCTTATCGTATAAACTGGGTTTTAAATGTTCCTTTCTATCCCAGTTCTCTTGTTGGATGGAACGCTCAACTAACTGTAGTTTAGGACAGCGAAGACATCACAACGATATTTGAAAAGACGGAACAACGATCCTTAATACCAGAAAAGTCCTTATGACATACGTTCCTAACAGTATGTATGTATATATGTTTGTCCTTGGGTTGAATCCTCAGATCATCACTCCATCCCATAAAGGACTGGTCTTAATTGCTACTTGCTGACAATAACGCATCCTCTACAGGAGATAATTTAATAAATCAAGGACTTACACACATGCACACATACATTTCACGCACGCACGCACACACTCACACACACATACACGCACACAGGGGTACAAATATGTCTCTCTCTCTCTCTCTCTCTCTCTCTCTCTCTCTGTGCATATATATATATATATATCCATCACAAAGCTCCACCAGACTTCCTTCTTTGAAAACAATGTAATTAAATAGTACGGTTAATGATACAACTACAAGAAATTTACTGGGGCAGTAATAACAAATATGGACAACAACGAAAGAAGTGAAATGTATATCATATAAAGATGGAATATCCCATTGTTTCGATATAAAAATCGCCTCTCAGCACCCCAAGATTCAAATAACTCCAAATTAACCTTTACTTCTTTTTCTTTCGCATTTCCTAAAAAAAATCATCGTTCTAGGTCGGGGGTTGTCAGAACTGTGAAAAGGGCGAGCAGGATTCCCATTTATTATTCTCTGGGGTCAATTTTCGCTATAATATGATTATGTTAGACTTAACTCATCACCCGGATTAATCCGACCACCGGCCATCTTGGGTGATATGTGTATGAGTGAAATACCATAGGATTGCAGTGTCGGGTTGGAGCAGATAATTGTGGTTCAAGTAGAAAATGCTTTTCATGTCTAGTGGTTATGTTATCTAATGTAAAATATTAAATTCGCTGATACAACCAGATTTACATTTGAGTACAAAATGAAAGGGTATTTTGGAAGAATGTTAATGCTTCATGATGCCGAATTTACAGAAAACTTGAGGAATGTATCTTCAAGATGTTTAAATTGTTAAGCCTGGAAATGGCAATTTATTGTATTCTACATTTTGCGACGTCCTGCAGAATTTTTCTCGTCATATATGGATAAGTCTTACAACTTTATTCATATCACATAATCTCTTTCATACCTTATCATTAACGGAGGCATGCAAAGGGGCAGCGCGTAGCTATATCCCCTGTTTGTTGATATTCGCTTGCATCGTCCGGAGTACCCTACCGAACAAGTGTCATAATCAGTCCCTAACTCTGCGAGTGGGGGCGCTTGGCTTAGTCGGTTGTGTGTTGGACTCATGATCGTAAAATTGTAGTTCCGATTTCTGGATCTGGCGATGCGTTTTGTTCTTGATTGAGACTTTAAACTTCATCTGAAGACTGGTTCGACGCAAAAATAAGCTGCCATAAGGAACGAAAGATTCTGCTGAACAGGAATTTTGGAACATCTTTGACTCTAATCTAATTACTGAGTTCATCTATCTCTAAATATCCCACTGTTATTCTTAAGAATTCTTTATAATAATAATAAGACCAAACCCACAAATATATACACAAGAACGACTACAACTTTATTAAAGGGTGATTAAAATATTGTTTCTAACTCTAATACAAAGATTAATGCTAATTTTTCTTCTACCAAATTTTCCCTCCTTCTATAGGTCTTATTTTAAAGGGAGATAATTATTCAATAAATACAATGCATATTTACACACACACGCGCGCGCGTGTGTGTTTGTATGCAAATATATATAAACATATATATTTATATATAACGATGACCACTAAAGTGGACGTTCACATATTGTGTCTACTAAGACCTAATGGTTCTCAAATGAAATTCAGCGAAATACCAAACAGTATGCGGGCAAGACAGTGAAAATTACATAAATAAAACATTATTAACGAATAATAATGTTTTCTTTATGTAATTTTCAGTCTTGCCTGCATACTGTTTGGTATTTCGCTAAATTTCTTTTGAGAACCATTAGGTCTTTGTAGACACAACATGTGATCTTCTTCTAGCACATTAAATGTCCACTTTAGTGGTCATCGTTATATATAAACATATACTTTAATCCGCTAAGATCTCAGATATTTTTTCTGAATCTCTCTGATTCTTTAAATGTGCTAGCTTCCTGGTAATAAATCGATATTAATTAATATCTGATTTTTTACCCTATGTTTTAATTTTATAAATAAATATATGTATATATATATATATATATATATATATATATATATATATATATATATATATATATATATATATGCGAGTAAAAATAAATACAAAAAAAGGGGTTTTGTATGATTGTGTATAGAGGAATATATTATTTTGTTTAAAAGAGTTCCAACACTGTCTGTTTTTTATGTTTTATTTATATTCCTGCAAAACCAATGTGGGATATAGAATATGGAATATACAATATATAATATAATATACAATATATAATATAAAATAAAAATGGATGGTACAATGAAATAAAGTATTGAATGTCTTATTGAATATATGGAATATGTCTTATTGAATAGATGAAATATTGAGTGTTCAATATAAAGGATTAAAAACGCCAGATCATATATTCCAAATAAATGGAAGTGGAGAGACAAGTTACTGAAGAGATTGCAAGAGTGCAATGAAATAATTTAACAAAAAACTATATAAATTAATAAAGGACTGAACCAGTGCGTGTGTTTAATACCGGCATAATGCCTCTCCCAAGGTTTAATTGTATTTCTTTCAACACACGTATCCACATCAAGAATCTTGCACACGAAATACACATACGAAAAATTATATATATATTTTTCATATACAATATATATAGCATAGACTTACTATATATACTATGTATATAATATCTATCTATCTATACGTCTCTCTCTCCTTCTCTCACATCATTTGTTTGAGTGTGTATAGGTATGTTTGCATGCATGCAGGTATGCATGTATGTATTTACAGCGAAAGGAAATGGAAATGGCAAAAAATTCCATAGCATTCTTGAATTAGAACTCGAAATTACCGTATTCACTTTGGCAGGAAAAAAATTAACTGGGTTCGATCCAAATGGCTTCTTTCTCTCTTTAAAACCAAATACACTTACTATGTCATGCTTCGTTCTAATTTATCTCCTTATGTCTCTCGCCTACTTCTTCTGATTCAAAATGAAGAAAAATACCAAAGTAATATAATGTAATTATTTTAGTATATAGTGTTTCACATGTCTGTACTGAAGACTCGCTATCTACTGATATGGAGCGGAAAGAGATATTAAATATATATGAACAAGATAATATCTTGAGTCAATTACTTGCAAGGAAAATATGGAAAAAAAATACTTTAAATGAAAAAGGAAATTATTTTCATAACTTTACTCCCGTTAAAAGAAAAATAACTGAACCAGTAACTAAATTACTTATGGAGAGAAATAAAAGTACGTTAACCACATCGGCAGCCTTCGTCTAATTGGTGCTGGTCGTGACGTGATGTATTTGCAGACGTTGACTTAGAAACTTTAGAGGAAGGAGGTTTTGTTGGTTATTCATTAATCTGTTTGGAAAGTACACGCGTCCGAGATATAGCAAATCCTAAAAAGAAAATACTAATGATATAATATTACTATAATACATATTCGAATACGAACACAATTTTTCAAATTGTGCATACTGGTAGAGAGAATATTCATCCACAGTAACTCGTCTTCCAGTTCTCGAAGCAGAAGTAACATGCCGTTATTGAGTTCTTCAGAACAAAGAGATACCGTTTGCACACAGAAGAGTAACGATGTAGAATTTTAACGAAGAAAAGCAGTTGCGACTACAGACATCAATCGTCGGCAAGTGTACGAGTTGATTCGTACAGAGAGACGAGTCATAAGTTGTAAATTGGCTGCACCATAGGATAAGGGTCTCAACGCGTTACAGTTCACGGTAGAAACATTTGGGTATCAGAAAGTGTGAGCGACGTGGGTTCCTCAGCATTTCACAAGTGTCTTGAAGCAGAGAAGAGTAGTCTGTTCTGATCGGTTGCAAATGTCTAAAGACAAATTTTCTAACCTGGTCGTAGGCAATGAAACGTGAAAATATCTTTATGATACAGGAAGCGAAAGCTTAGTTACATGGAATGCCTTCACATTACATTCTCAAAGTTTCCAAAGGTGAATTATTCAAACAACAAAGAATTCCTCTCAACACATGGCTACGATGCTCCCCAACTACTTCTGCTCATGATCAGAGATGCACATATCGTCAGCCACCAAGGGACATGCTCAACTGGTTAAGGTCAAACAACTGACAAGCAAATCATTGGTATTAAGCAGAATATTTGCTGTAGCCCATCTTTTTATACCAAGACAAAACAATGTACATTATAACACTTCCAATCAATTAAGTTCAGAAGCCATGAGAGCCACTGTCTGGTACTGCATCCGGGCATTTATTATTATTATTATTATCATTATTATTCAGGTCACTACCTGGAACCGAACTCGGAATCTTGGGGTTAGTAGCCCTCGCTATTAACCAATAGGCCACTAACAACGTGCGTTCGTATGTATGTATATGCAGCTGTTAAAATACGGATGTGGTTATACATATATCATTTATTTAATAGCAGTATCAGCAGCACCTTGAGTATCAGTAGTACCTATTTACCTATTTTATGTAATAACCTAGCAGATGCATGGTTTAGTTATTTTGTATGAAAGATACTTATACTTTTCCAAAACAAAGCAGTTTTATATGTAGCAATGCCAAAAGCAAATTGTAATACAAATACTTCAAATATTTGGATAAATATCGTGCAAGGGCGTAAAAAGGAATTCTAAAGCTTCGGGCAGAAAATAATTTTGAGCAAAAATGAAATGTATACTAGTTTTAGATGGGTAAATATACAGTACGTAACGGGAATGAAGTAGAATTTTACGACTGCAACATATGAGGATGGCAAGTAAGAAAAAGGAGAAGTAACAAGCATTTTCGAGAGGGAAGACAAATATTGTGGGGAGGGGGAAATATGAAAGCCAACAGAATTGTTAAACTGAAATCGAAATTGACATATACGTATGCATGTATGTATTCATCTGCTGTGTATGTGCTCTCTCTTTCTCTCTCTCTCTCTCTCTCTCTGTATGAATGTGTGTATGTATGTATGTATGTATGTATGTATGAATGGATAGATGGATGGATGGATGTATTGATGGACGGATGGATGGATGATAGATGTATGTAAGTATGTATGTCTGTATATATATATAGATAGATAATTACATAAATACATACACACATGCATACACACACATACATACATACATACATACATACGCGCACGAACATACTTTTCGTGGAACTTCGGCAGCTTTCACTAGTGAAAACTGAGCACTGCTGTTTTCTGTTGTCAGTACATTGGTGAAAACGATGTTGGATCAAACATCTTTCTTTCCTATATAATTATTTTACAAGTAGCGCTATAATTTATTAAGGAGGTTGTTGTGTAAAGGTGCTGCGCATAAATATCGACCAAACGAGCGTCACTTTAATTACCACATTACAAATGGCAACCATTTATAAAGGGCAATGCTACGTTAATTATTAAAAAAGATATGAAGATAATTATTCCCCAAAAGAGCATAATATTTATATATAAGAAATAGATAAAATATTGATGAATCGACACAATCTCGCATGCGCAAACAAACTCACACACAGATACACAAACGCACACACACCCGTGCACGCGCATACGTATTACAATTGTTGTAAATTTCGGTGGAAGTTTACAGATTCAGAAAAAAAAAACCCATTTAAACATGCATTTGATAAAAATGCCAATGCAGATATTGAGATAGAGAAAGATGTACTTCAGTGTGAAAGCTTGCTGGAATTAGTGTTGTTTGAAGATTATAACGGAAAACATATGAGTTAGTGAGAAACTAAATCAGCGATAAGAATTCACTCCATCGAAGAAATAATTGTATAATGAATTAAATATCGTGCTTGCTGAAAAGCAAGATATATAGATTATAATCTTTGGTTTGTGGAGTCCGTTTTCTGGTTATTTTTTTAAAAACAAACGCCTTAATACTGTTTTATTACCTAGAGATCGAAAAGAATGAAAATACGTCGCTACAAACAACTAACGGATAATTATTACCGTAGAAAAAAACGTTTTAACATTCAGTAATTTAATTATGATTTATTCGTTATGCTGATTAATATATGTACAGATAGAGTTGCGTGGTTAACAGGTTTTCTTTGCAACCGTGAAGTTTTGGGTTCGGTCCTTCTGAAGACACGTTGGCAATTATTTGTGTGCGAATTTGGAACATGGAAACTGTGCGAAGCCAATCATATGTAAACACACTCACATGCACACACACGCACACATACACAAATAACGAGGGTGTTAGAAATAACTACATTGCTAGAAATAAGAGCTAAAATGCTGTAGTCAAAGCACATAACTGTATACATATATACTGACAAAGATTATGATCCCCCGAAAACACCGCTTGAGAATTCACTCCCTACTGACCGTTTCGTTCCAGCAATATCCGTTACCTCATCAGTAAAGACTGCTCGACTTCAGCTGATTCCGGACTGAATCCTATCAATATATGTCTTCAATTATATGCACCAGCATGACCGCAGTCAACTGACTGCAACAAGTAAAAGAGGAAAGAGTGTGTATGTTTATATATATATATGTGTGTGTGTGTGTGCGTGTGTGTGTGTGTGTGTGTGTGTGTAGGGAGGATTCACAAATAAAAAAAACAAAAGACGAAGACAGGTGGTGTAGAAAATAAACAGATGTATTAGTATAACGCTCGGGAATTGAAAAATCTTTAATGTTTCGAGCCTACGCTCTTCCACAGAAAGGAACACAGAAAGAAACGAGAGAAAGAAGCAGATAAATAAAATGTGTGTAGAGATTAGCGATCTAGCGATCTATTTATATATATATATATATATACGTATGTATGTATGTATGTATGTATGTATGTGTGGGGAGGTGGTTTCATTTTTGTGCTCATACCCCGTAATATTGTGTTCATCATAATACATATCGGACTTCAAATAAATAATTACTGGAATCGATTTGTTCAAGTAAACCATTCAAAGCAGTGTCTCGGCATCGTCGTCACCCATGAGTGAAGCAAGCAAAGAATAACTCGTATGTGTTTGTCTAATGTTCAACAACAGAGTGCAAGGAAGAAATAGTATGACATTCCGACAACCCTTGCGACATTCGCGGAGAATTATTATAAAGCCAAGCATAATGGCATGTCATACAGGTTCAGACTGTGTTTGTTCTAAGTTTTGTATGGCGTGCCCAAGAGGAGGATGACCCTATACTTCACGATTGACAAGGACTCTGAAATAGGTTGGTGAGTGAGGAGAAGATTAACGACAGTCTTGATTTCCGGTTCTAGTGTTGGCAAAAGAGTGAATTCCTCTGAAGGCACCCAAGGGTCAAATTTTCGAGCCGAATATGATAATGAGCTAAGTGTATGAAACTAGAAAATAAAACTGAGTCGTTTGAAAAAGTCCTGAATTTTCTTTCTTGTACTTTGTCCACACAGGGTTTTGGTGTGCCCGAGACTGAAATCGAAGTCGTCTTCTCGAACCTGAAACCGTGTAGTCAAAAATAAAACTTTTTGAGCATGCTACTATGTCTGTACATATACGAAAATACAGAGGCAATAAACCATGAATAAATGTATATTGTGATGTGGCGGAGCTTGCTACAGACCATATTTAACTAATTTTACGTCGGTGAAGTACTTTGAAACAACCTTGACTGTATATTTTCTACACTAGGCACAAGGTCCGAAGTATTTGGGGAGGGGGACAGTCGATTAGATCGAGTCAACTACGCAACTAGTACTTAATTTATCGAATTAGAAAGGATGAAAGGCAAAGTCGACCTCGGCGGAATTTGAACTCAGAACGTAAAGATTCACGAAATACCGCGACGCATTTCGCCCAGCGAGCTTACGAACTTTGACAGTATATTGTAATGCTGGTTAGCTTTTTACTTGTTATCCTTTAGAACAAATTATTATATTGGCATGCTTAACTATAATTAATGTGGGTAAGTTCACTAGTAGCCAAACTTATGTGCATGTTGTATTGTGATTTAACTGACTACAAGCCACCATTTACCGTATACTGTAACATGGAAGGGCTTAGCGTCAGCTTTTCTTAACTGCATTTTGTGATGTTGATGATTCTAAAATATGATGATGTAAACAGTAAAATAAGAGGAAAGAACAACTACAGCCTAAACATGTATAATTCTTGAATACTTCCTAAACATGTAACAGCATAAATTAGTTGCTGTACGCCAGCGTTGTTCTGAAGCTGCTATGAATGTTGTGTTGCATGTAATTGTTTAAGCAACACATAATTACAGGAATGTATTTTACTGTCTTACGTGAGATCGTAATTCACGAAGCAAGAAGACATTGTACTGATTATATTTTTTAATGGAGCTAAGGAAACACGAAAGTGCAATCCGTACTCATGCTATTAGAAACACTGACATTTATTAATCATATTAATAATAATAACACAAATAACAGGCGTTTGGCTTAATTACAAAACTGATGTTAATTACATTATTATCATGTGGGTACATAATTTAAGATGGCCTCTCTATTGTTTCAAATATTAATAGGAAAACAATTCAGTATTAACATTGTCGAGTTAATTATTTTACAAGTAGCGCTATAATTTATTAAGGAGGTTGTTGTGTAAAGGTGGTGCGCATAAATATCGACCAAACGAGCGTCACTTTAATTACCACATTACAAATGGCAACCATTTATAAAGGGCAATGCTACGTTAATTATTAAAAAAGATATGAAGATAATTATTCCCCAAAAGAGCATAATATTTATAACCATCCTAATGACAAAGCAGTTGAGAATAGAACACACACACACACACACACACACAAAGAAAGAACAAAAAGCCAATGAATATTACAACACTATTTTATTTTTTACTTGAACATTTATTTGTCAAATAAAAGTTGAATTCAATATCGTAATTGATTGAATATAACCGTTTTAAATGAAATAAAACAAAATGTAAAATGCGATTTGATATCCGCTACTTAAAGTAAGGTGCAAAAGGAAGATCAGGTGGATTTAGATTTCAAGCGCACTCTTAAATGAATAAGGATATTGCCCATTTAAATAGAAATCAAGTAATAAAGTAGTAATTATTCTAGTAATCGAAACTCGTAACTTATTTGGCAAAGAACAAAGAGAAAATTGCTAATTTCTTTATAACAACCGAGTAACATTAATACCAAATTTATGATATTTTCCTGAATGGCATACACAGAAATTGATAAATTCTACAGAAGATTGTATAATTAATTGTATTTGAAAATCATTTAATTGAGAAACCGTATGTATGAATGTTTGTATGTGTACATGTATGTATATATGTATATGTATGCGTGTGTGTATATATATATATATATGTGTGTGTGTGTGTGTGTGTGTGTGTGTGTCGAATTATATGTATTTAAATTTATTTATATATATATATAT
>NC_068988.1:61052032-61053004 GCF_001194135.2 Octopus bimaculoides
TATATATATACATATGTATACATATATATATATACATATATATATAGCTATCTATCTGTCTGCCTGCTTCTCTCTCTGTTTTGTTTGTATCTTTTTATTTAGCTATCTAGCTATCTATCTGTGGGAAGATCATTTTTGCAACGGCGAACATTCAGTTGTTTGATTATCAGTATTAATTTACTTGAAAATTAGCGTGAAAATGACTGAACATTTCACAGACGCGTGTATACTTAACACAATTTTCATGCAGATCCAGTGTGAGGCAGAATACGGTGAGACTGCTTTGTAGCAGAAGTAGTTTTAAGCAAATTTCATTTACCAAATTTTAAGACATGGATAAGGCCGAGGCTATAAAGAATATGTCTAGGAGACTCGCAGTGGGATTAAAATCAGGGATTTGTGCTGGTGAAGCAAAGTATTTAGCCATTCGGCCAAAATCTACTTCTCTACCATACAATCGTACATACACACAAGTACACACAGACACGCATGCACGCACGCACACACATACTCACACACTGAAACATACACGCCACGTTGAGGGCGGCGAGCTGGCAGAATTGTTAGCACGCTAGGCGAAATGCTTAGCGGTATTTCGCCCGCTGTTACGTTCTGAGATCAAATTCGGCCGAGATCGACTTTGCTTTTTATCCAGATGAAGAAGGGCGCGAATTACTCGAGCCTGAAAAGATGTGCTAGGCCTTTCAACAGCACTTTGCCCGACTGTTCGGGACAACTGGTGGGTCAGAACGCAGAGTAGACTTTAGTGCCTACCTGCATGGCCTGCCACGACTCTCAGCAAGAGAGGCGGAGTGTTGTGAAAGACCCATCACAGCCGCGGACGTACGGGATGCGATGGCAGGCTGTAAGGGAGACAAGTCGCCAGGCTTGGATGGTCTGCCCTACGAACTTTATTGTCATATGCCAGACTTGTTTGGAGGCGTCTTGGCAGCTGTCTACTGCAACTGGCAG
>NC_068988.1:61053542-61054020 GCF_001194135.2 Octopus bimaculoides
GCAGTGTCCAAAGATTTCCGACCTGTGGGCTTATGCCGAACGGCTGCTGTCACGTGTGGGACGAGTCCGCTTGTCAGCCGAGTCTATTGTGCAAATTGCTCCACCACCGTCCCTCAACAGGGAAGGCAAGGCAGTGTTCATGATACTGCTGGCCATGGTGAAAGAATGCGTGTGGTGGACCCGAGCGAAAGGATTAGAGAAGAAAACTTACCTCTCTGGCCAATCGCTCATCAACCTTTTCAAGTACCACTTGAAAAGGAAGGTGAGAATAGAGAGACAGTTTTTGTCTCGTGAAAGTTTCATTAAAGGTGGGTGAATGTAGCAAAGATGGTGCGTGCGACTGACGATACCTCTTTGAGCATGATCCTATAAATCCAGAAAACAAAATAAAAAAAACAGAGAGAGAGCGAGCACTTCGCTCTCATGTGTCTATTCCCTGTTGAGGTTACCATGGTCTTTTCCGCAGGCTTCTCTCTCC
>NC_068988.1:61054030-61056398 GCF_001194135.2 Octopus bimaculoides
TATATATATATATATATATATATATATGTGTGTGTGTGTGTGTGTGTGTGTGTGTATATGAGTGCGTGTGTCCGTGTATGTGTGTATCCCTGTGTACATTTGTGTCTGCGTTTGTCCTCCACCACCACTTGGCAATCAGTGTTGGTATGTTTAATTCTCCATTACTTTGCGGTTCGGCAAAACAGAACGATAGGCTACGTACTATGCTTCAGAAAATAATTACTTGCGTCAATTTATTTGACTAAAAATTCTTCACGCTGGTGCCTCAGCATGACCACAATCTAAGAACTGAAACAAGTAAAAAATAAAAGCTAACAGATATATCACTGTTACTGAAAATTTCCTTCCAAAAGCAATTCCCTGTATTTTATTGGCAAAAAATGTGAAAATTTTGTTTAAAATTTATATGTTCCTTTTGAAATTAAGGTTTAGCTCCCTTCCAGATTCGATATCAGAAAACTAATACCTTTCACGTTGCTTGTGGTAAATTAACAAAAATATCATCTCGATGTAATACTTGAGAAAATGTAACATTAAAATGAGACATGAAAATGAGACGTCAAAATGATATGTCAAAATGAGACATCAAAATGAGCCGTCAAAATGAGACGTGTGCTGCTAATCGTTTATGTTTTTTGAATAGTTTGGTTGCTAATTGAAGAGTAGCATCTTTATGGTGTTGTGTACTTTAACATTCTTCGTCCATACAACTGATATATTTATCTATCTAATTCTAACAAACCGCAACCATACATACATACACACGTATATAATGCTACGAGTTACGACTATTAAATAATTACAACTTTCTTATTTGATCAGTATTTTGCTTCAACAATCTCACGGACGTGCCAAATTTATGAACAATAACATGACACGGTCTCGTCCATAAAGCAGACACGGCGACATTTACTGACAAGAGTATCTGCAGGCACAAAGTGTGTGTCTGTGTGTGTGTGTGTGTGCGTGCGCGTGGAAGTGTGTGTAATTATGTAAAAATAGACAAACGATAGCAGGTATAAGAAATATATTTCTAGGAAAACTACTATTTTATCATCCATTATATATAGTCATTCATGCTGATTAGGTATAAACACGGATACACACATGAATAATATTTCGTATATATTTTATATATCTCTGAAACTTTTTGTTTGCGTGTGTTTTCATCTCTTCTTTGTTTTTATGCAGCTATCGCGTCTATCTGATATCACCAGAGCTGAATGTCTATATTTTACTACTTTCTTGCCCTTCCACCGTTTCATTACATGATTGACTTCTTCCATAGGTTCTCTGTCACTGTCTTTCTCGTTTTTATTTCTTACATTCAAACTGTTCATCCTTTTCTTTTTTCTCTTTTCCTTTAGAAATCACAATGCAACGGCGCAATTTTAACATAAGACTTGTTTACGCATATTTGCTAGTGACTATGCTGGAACACATGTCGAAAACTTAAATTGTTACAAAGAAGAATTTTGTCGTTAATGCCACGAGTAAAAGATTGAACTATATGCATAGATTTTAAGAGACCACGAGGTCCATTTTCCGTGTGGTACCTACGCAGGGTAAAACAAAGATGCACTAAACTGACTCCAAGACTATGGATCAAAATGTCATACATAGGTGAGTATCCAATAGGTGGAAAACCAAGTAGATAAAGTCCCAAACAAGCTATGATAAAGATATTGAATGTAACAGAGTAATGTTGAGTTTATCGATTTAATACAGTCTAGTAAATATGTTAATAAGTATATTCTTAAAGTACCAGCAGACGAAATATTTACTCATGTGAGGCAAAACAGTCGCAATGAAATCACCCTCTTCCAGCATTGATAAAGCCTCAATAACGGTAACGCCTTTTAGCGCTTTCCCGTGTTTCTCATTCCGAGAGACATATTTTACACTTGGCTCGCGAGAAAATGATGACTGCACCGATGCAATATAGATTGTAGCTTCATTCTGCTTCTGAAATAGTTAAGATCCTCATGATTCTTTTTTCGGCCACACGATGAAACAAGTGTCGCCTCTTCAATCCACTTCAGTCATGAGTCAGATGTCGCGAGGACAACGAGAAAGATTTCAACTTAACACATCTAAGCAGGCAGACAAATAGGACGTACAGATGAGACCTAGAATCAATATTCATAGACCAAATAAGAGATATCCATGGCCCTGCCCCATCGTTTATACACTTTGTGTGTGCACAATATATATACATACAGAAATTCTGAAAGAGGCATTGTACAATTTTAACACGTTAATTAATAACAAAATAGAATCTTTAGGCACAGGTCTGTTCCGTTTACAGCGAAATACCAGCGTCGCAACGCCGGGTATTCTGTAACTTCATGTATATATATATATATAT
>NC_068988.1:61057698-61057973 GCF_001194135.2 Octopus bimaculoides
ATATATATGCATATATATATCAATCTTTCCAGCAGTCTCCATGCATATAAATATCTGTGTTTCTGTGTGTCTATGTATTTATGTATATGTACGTGGATATATGTATAACGTCACGGCAAGAGGTGCAAATGAGGGTAGCTACATCAAACTCCATTCTTCACCAAGTGCCACCTATTGGAGGAGGCTCTCAGTAGCAAAACGGCGATGCATCAGCATGGCCGCAGCTCTCAGCTGAAACTATAACACACACACACACACACACACACACACACACA
>NC_068988.1:61058309-61063778 GCF_001194135.2 Octopus bimaculoides
ATATATATATATATATATAAAGGGTAAAGACGTCCTTCGGTCATGAATGACCATTGCACTGCACTTAGAAAGTTCCTCTCCGGGGCATAAGTCCTGGCAAGGTCGTTTATGGAAGACTAGCAGTCACCCATGCATACCAGCCTTCTCTCTCCACGTCACCCATGTTATCATGCAAGGGAGAGGCAAAGGTCGGTACACCTCGGCGCCAGTGACGTCGCAACTCATTTCTACAGATGAACGAACAGTAACAGCGAGAAATGAAGTATCTTGCTCAAGACACTTTCTTACATGTATACACTAATCAATCTCACCAGTTCTTTCCACTAATTTATTTAATAGTCTAGCTCATATTGTCCATTAGCACTGCATTTGCTTCGTTCTTGGTCCTATAATTTCGCAATGCCTAAACTTGATAAATACAACGTCTCTAATCTATTTATTCATTTATTTATTATCTATTTGCGGAAGGAATTTCAACCATGTTTCGTGGTCTGCTACCACAACAGCTCCTTTATAGGATCCAGTTAGCTCAAGACATCATCATGAGGAACCACGTCCGGTTTCGGCCCCTACTCCTCTACCGTTTTGACGTGGCGCGGCCGCCCCTTTCGGAGGTGTCTTCAGCTCTGGTGTTGGGTGCATGTCTTCTTTCTTCTATTCCCTGGCCTCTTCGATGCAGCATCAACGAGTGTCAGCGTCCGACTGACTGTCTTGACAAATTCCCCTTTTTATTTATTTATTATCTATTTGTATTTAACTTTGACTTATTTTTGATTTATCATCTTAAATCTTTATTTTCATCCCTCGGTTCCCAGTGAGCATACACCTTTATTAACACCCCAAATTTACACGCACACTCGCACAAATATGTATATACACTTATGCGTATATTGGTTTGTAATCAGTTGCTTTGGCACATTATTTCCCAGAAAATTATAATAGGACACAATGATATTTAGTTAATAAGAACCACAAATAACTCTACTATTCTTGGCAAATACGTTGAGTTATATGGACGGAAGCAAAGAAACACCAGTTGTGAAGTGGTGGAGTAAAGAAAACACAGACACACACATTGACACATACATACATCAATACATACATACATACATACATATACATACATACCTACATACATATATACATGCATACATATATACATACATACATACTTACATATAAAACTGCATACATACATACAAGGATAAAACTAGCTTCTGCACAGTTTCCATCTGCACAGTTATATAGCAAAAGATATTCTCCGTACGTTCCGCGCAAAGTGGGACTGAACCCGAAACCATGTTGTTGAAAAGCGACGTTCTCAACCACTCAGCTATGCCTACGCCTTTATCGATATTTGTAATACCTTTTATATACATTTGGACCTATTCATATACAGACATCAAAACTGCATGAGAAATTATAATTGGAAACAAACAACGAAATTGACCGGAAGAGGAATAATCATATGCATCGCATCTTCCGCTTGCCATAAGTTTTTGGATTCCGGGGTAGAGCCGATTAAGGTAAAGACAAAAAAACAAAAAAAAAAACCCAGAAAGAAAAGAAACCAAAATGGCCTCAAACATAAACTTTATCAACGTGAAGGCATTAAATTAAAAAGACAAATCATGAAGAAAACAAATTCCTTCAACAATCAGAATGAAACCAGTGAATGTTTAATATTATCACAAATCATTTATTGTTCTAGTTGAAAAAAAAAACAACAAAAAAAATCATTGGTTTGCTTACAAGGATAACAGATATATTTTGTGTGAATAATAATTTAAGGCTTCTTAAAGAATCTAGAGTAATATGATAAAAATACAAATCCTGACAGCGACACAAAACTTATTCTGTTGCAGACTAATACTGTGTGTTTTTACGTCAAAACGTATCAAATTACGAACTGTAAGTGAAAACCTCCCTCAAGCTACAATACTTCGTGAACGGGAAGTCAGAAAGATATTACAGCTGTTATCAATATCATGGGCAAGAGCAACGAGCTGTCCTAATCGATAGAATATGGGAAAAAAACCTTTCTGATATATTTACGCCGATTCGTTACAATCAGAGTTCATATTCTGTCATGGCGAACTTGCCTATCTTTCTGTTCTGTTGGGATCGATAAAATATGCAGCAATCAAGCAGGTTGGTATGGAATGAACCCACCCTTCTAATCAAAATAGTCGGACTTTTACCTAAATGCGAAACCATTATTTACATTCTAGACGGAACTTGTATACATTTTAAAATGAGTGAACTTATAACAAATAGTTATAACAAATTTATAACAGATAGTTTGAAGATTTTTTTTTTCATCAGTTCAATTTCTGAGCACCTTCGTTAGGCTCTTTCCGATTTTTAATGGTACAAGTCTAGACAAATATAAAACCGAAACGTGGTTTCATTTTATTGCTGATTGTATTAATATTTCACCATTCAGACAATTTTCAACCTTTTTCATGCAAATCAACGTTGAAAATCTTCGATTCATTTATCAATATTTCTCAGTCATTCATCCTTCCGACTCACTCACACTAAACTCAACTGGAGGTCGTGTAACAGTTACCACGCATTGTCTTTCCTTCACTCATTAAATAACTTGTATGAAACTGAATGAGTATAAACACGCACGAGTAATACCTCATTGTTCTCTTAAATTCGTGTAGCAGGCATGTGCAAGGTTTTCCAAACCAGTTAGAGACTTAGATTCTATGGTACAGCTATGGCAATAATAGGTGCCTCTCGTACTAGGTGTTTCAATATTAATTTGATAAATTTGCAACTGATGTTTCATACTCCTTGCTAGTATAACGCGTAGATAACAACTTCCTGTGACTGTGATATTTTGTTACATATTAAAATGGACACTGTACACCATCATACTCAATTGTCATAAAGACTGTTATGAACAATTATCCGACGCTCTTGTACGATACGGTTCATTAAAATTCGTTTCTCCAATTACACTGCTTTCCTCCACAATAATCTAGCCTGAGCGAATTTATTGCATCCATTTTCCTCGAGTATGAAATTCTCCAGTGACTACATGATGTTGTTCATATGACTTTATTTCAATTTCTGCACAAGTATTTTATCCTGAGATAACACACCAGGCAACAATTGCTGAGGGATCCGATGATATTTCACCCTGACCACATGACTGCTCCATTATAGTCGGTCCTGAAGCACTAGAGGCTCTACACTATTAGACTGATTGCATTTCAACGTCAAATACACGTACCTCCACACACAAAGTCACAGATACGAAGATACATATACACGCAACTCCATTTAATTGCACAATGTTATCATTTAAATGTTATCAATTTAAAATGCAGAGCAATCCTCAGCTACACAAAGACATATATATATATATATATATATATATACGTACATACATACACACAGGCACACACACATGAACCTTAAATCCCAATTGAGTTGTAGGAGCATCATCGTGACAGACGGCGTGTCTTAGGAATTTCGAAACATGTTTATCAATTGCCAGATCTAACCATAGACAAACAGAAAATTAAAAAGATAGAGGGCGTGAGAGGGAGAAAGAGAAATAGAGAAAAAGAGAGAGTGAGAGAAAGAGAGAGAGAGAGTAGAGAAACACCTTAGTTGTGGACTGGTACACGGCAATACAATACATTCATCGATTTCACTTGAGAGGAAGCCATTTGAGATCCGTCTATTGATATTTTATAATTAATTCTCTTTAATTTTGGTACGAGTGGAGGCCTGCATGTTTTGAACCAATAACGTAAAAATCTGTATGAAATATAACTAATCACTTTTTTCCGATACATTAATGATTCTACCAACTCGCCAATGATACAAATAAATTAGGTCACACGAAATATCTAGGTGAAAGCAGTGGACTTCACCCTATGTTAGCAAACATAATTTGTGTTCTCAACAAAATAAGGTAAATTAAATAAATATAGAAAGAGAGAAGAGGACATAAAACAAATACGAATTATTCTCATTTTATCGTAATTTAAGCAGCATTATTCAATTAATCCTACAAATATGTGAGATTAGCAAGAATCAGCTAAACTTCTTTATTTGACTTAGTCGGTTCTACTATATTTGTATATTTGTGACAATATTCAAGTATGCAGCACTTAGAAATTATTTTCAACATCTGAATAAGCATACTCACATGTATGCGTGAATACATAGTACATACACACAAGTCACTATATCTCATTTTCTGACTATTGATCATGCACATATATATACATATATATACACACACACATACACACATACACTCAAACGCTCGTACACGCCCAAATATATGCATATATGTATATATAATTATTAACGTATGTTGTTGCTTCAGAATCGTATGACAAGAGTTATATTTGTTAATAATGCGATGAAAATTCTGAGGAAATAACTTATAGAACTATTTTCGGTGAAACTAATTCATCCCCATTTTCAATAACCAAATGAAAGGAATTTTTATGAAATATTACTTTAGGTTGATTCGATTCCAATAATTTGACCCAAAATAGACGACAGAAGTAAAGTCACAAGGCATACTGTGACATTTAATTCCAAATATTTATTCATATTTTCCTGTAATGTATTCCAATAATAGAATACGGAAGTCGGAGCTTAAACTGAGAGATTTCCTCCGTACCTCAATCTAACATTGAATTTCTATTCTGAGAAATTACATATTTAGAAAGTATATTATTTAAACGTAAGCTGGGAAGCATTGATTTGAATGTTACTGAGTTTATTAGTATGCCATTTGCAAAGATGACAGCATGATTATAAGTATGTATATAGGTATACACCTGTGTGGTGTGGGCATATATATATATATATGTGTGTGTGTGTGTGTGTGTGTGTGTGTGTGTGTGTGTGTGTGTGTGTATGTGTGTAGGTGAGTGTGTGTGTGAATTATATATATTCACATACACACTCACGCACACATACATGTGTATATATATACTTATACATGTATAGAGTCAGTAAAAAATTACAAATATATGAGTGAATGAAAATATGAAAATAACAGTATGAGAGTATACAGGGTGGTCAAAATAACGCACCAACACGTTTGACATTTTATATATATTACGTTAATATTATTATCATTATTATTATTATTGCTATTATTATTATTATTGTTATTATTATTACTTTTTTCTATCATCATTGTTATATTTACTTTATTCAATTTTAGCAAACTTAAAGCATATCTTTGAGAAATATATTATATACATACATACACATGTACGTACGAACGTGTACGTACGTACATACATACATACCTACATACATACATATATAAAGAGATTAGAAAAGATTACAATATATGCATATGTGAAACTTAGTAAAAATATTTATAAAAATAACTGTTTGAGAGTTTATGTGTGTATAGTCATAAATTTATATATGTGTATATTTGAATTTCCCTGTATGAATATATATATATATATA
>NC_068988.1:61064114-61065025 GCF_001194135.2 Octopus bimaculoides
ATATATATATATATATATATATATACATATATATGTGTGCGTGTGTGTGTGTGTGTGTATGTATGTATATATAAATTTCTATGTATTCTGACGGAAAATTAATAACTGAACTGAAATGTATAAAAATAAATATATTTAATGGGACAAGAAAATGTACATGGTTCTGAGGCATGGGTGTATAGTAACACCATAAACAAAAACAGGACTTTATCAGTTAGTTATAGAGCCTGAAGTCAATGTGGTCGCAGAACAGAAGGCGAAATATCTGTGAATCCAAATACAGTTGAATCATGCTTATGTTACCACTACGTCGGTTACGACGACGAGGTTTCAAGTTGATACGATCAACGGAACAGCCTGCTCGTGAAATTAACGTGCAAGTGGTTGAGCACTCCACAGACACCCGTACCCTTAACGTAGTTTATAGAGAGATTCCGCGTGACACAGAGTGTGACAAGGCTGGCCCTTTGAAATACAGGTACAACAGAAGCAGGAAGATAGACTGAGAGAAAGTTGTGGTGAAAGATTACAGCAGGGTTCGCCACCACCTCCTGCCGGATCCTCGTGGAACATCAGGTGTTATTGCTCAATAAACTCTCTGGGAATCGAAACCGTGATCCTACTACCGCGAGTCCGCTGCTCTTACCACTGGGTCATTGCGCCTCCACAATCATGCATATATACCCACACATAAATACACGAACGCAGACATATATTTATATATGCCTAGCATTCAATCACTCTCACTCTCTTTCTCTTTCTCTCTATCCTTTGCTCTGTCTCTCTCTATGGGTGTGTGATAAGAAGATTAATTCTCAACCATATGGTTCCAGGTTGAATTCAACTGCGTGGCATGTTTGCCAGGTGGCAGCACATCGTATATATATATATATATATATATATATATATAT
>NC_068988.1:61065558-61067762 GCF_001194135.2 Octopus bimaculoides
TATATATATATATATATATATATTTGTGTGTGTATGTGTGTGTGCGTGTGCGTGTGTGTGTGTGTGTGTATGTATGTTTCCTTGTATGTCATTATTCTGTTAAATTTCAAGATTTCTTGCCAAAACAGAAAAAGCCAGCCGGTTACTAACCTAGATTCCTTCATTGGAATTTCAACATTATCGACAAGGTATTTTTGTATGCATGTATGTAAATGTTATATACCTACATAGATAGCGGCTGATCCGTCAAAATAAATACCAGAATTAAAACTATAAATATTGCTGTCGACTTGTTAACTTAAGCTACCACAGAAGTCTTACAACATGTTGCAGCCAAGTTTTTTTTTTTTTTATATATGTCCCTTCTATATTTTGATTATTATAAATCTTCCTCTGAAGGAGGGAGCCGGTTTCTAACAAAGATACAAGGCTCAGTCTTTGTCATGTAGTTAACACTGACAAATTCATATTTGGAACTTGAGAAAAGTCTTGAGATAAGCTTTTTTACTGTTCCACTCACAGATTGCACTTGTAAGGTGCGAATTAGCCAGACGATTTCTCTTTCTAAAATTCTCTGTTTATCCAGATTCTTCTTTAAACATTTACTAACACAACCTAGTTCTCCAGTTATCATTGGTATGAATATGAATTCATCGTCTGAATGTACAAGCTAGGGGTTTCGAAGCAGTTGTCCATAGATATCCCCTTTTGCTTTTATTTTCAAAGCGATATCAATATCTGCAGGGCAGCTGATGTCTATGATGGTACATATCTTTGCCCCTCTGTTCCAAACAACAACATCCGACCTGTTATGTTTACATTTGACAGAAGTTCTGATGGGAATATTTCACTAGTTTTCCTTGAATTGGTTTTTATGAATGTATTCCATAACAGAGGGATTTTCTAAGTTTATTTCAGGAGAGTATTTTTTGCGGATGGCATTATAAATTGTTTTAGCAACATCATCGCACTGCATAGACAAGTAGTACTATGACGACATTTTAGGACAGCTGCTAATCACATGGGTGATGTCTTCCACAGAAGCATGACATTGACTACACATGCAGTTGCATTTTTGGATTACAAGAGCGTCGCTGTCTCTGTTGTTCACTAGGTACACGCCGCTTAGTCTTCAAAGTGTGATGTGATGAAGTGGTCTTGTGCCCAAGAGAGGCTTTGCTTCATGCCAATTTTACTGCCTACTTCAAGCTTCCGGGCAACATACCCATTTATAGTCTTTTTTTTTTATTGTATGCTAACTTCTTTCCATCCAGGTCTTTTCTGAGGTAAGAAAGCCCAGCTGTTTTGGGGCTGTATAGTTCATCAGGAAGAGAGTGCTTCTTGAGGAGATCACTGACAACTCGTACAATGTTACTCACTTCACTTTTCAGGACTGCGTTTATGTATTGATTTTTGATACTGCTACTTAGCAGGTGCTGCCTGAGTGATACCATACGGCATTCGAAGGCCACTTGCATTGATCTCAGGCCTCTACCACCTTCATGTAGAACCTGTCAACATCTCTCTTCCCATATGTTATCAGTATTTTGCGAGTTTTGATATCTATAGAGTGGATTTCCTCTACAGACCAATCAAGTATCCCAAATGTTGAGATCAGCACTGGTACTGCAAAAGCATTGTCGGATATTGTTTTGTTGTAAAACATTTCCTACTGTCATATTTTTCTAAGTCTGGTGTAATATTCTCGGGTCACTCTATTTTATTCACAGTGCTTTCATATGATGCATTTTCGTCTATGCCTAGGTACGTACTTGTAACATTCTTTGTGTGGAATTGGGGAGATAGAAAGAAGACCGTCGATGCACAGGTTTTGGATTTCGGGGACTGACTTAACACGATCTATAACCAAATATGAACATTTATTTTGGTCAAATTCCATGCCTGCCTCAGCTGAAAATGTTATTAATTCCAATTGTTTTTCGGCATTGTTAACACTTTTAGCACAAATACTCAGGTTGTCTACATATGTATTTATGCATGTATGCATTTATGTCTGTCTGTCTGTCTGTATGTATGTATGTATATATATATATATATATATATACACAGCGAGATATATTAGTTATCTGTCTGTCATCTTTATCTACAAGTTGGTCTTCCACGAAGTATCGGTCCTCTAAATTCACTCACATGGCACATACACACCCTCACACACACTCGCACGTATGTATGACCATATATAT
>NC_068988.1:61068408-61069194 GCF_001194135.2 Octopus bimaculoides
GAGAGAGAGAGAGAGAGAGAGAGAGAGAGAGAGAGAGAGAGAGAGAGAGAGAGGACAGAGAAAGAGAGACAGAGATTGAGATAGAGATAGATAGACAAAGAAGGAGAGAGAGACACAGAGCGACAGAGAATGAAAAGACAGACAATGTCATGCATAGAGAAAACAAAGGCGTTTGATAAAATGTACCCTTAAATAAGCAGAATACTTTCACAAAATTGTATCATTCCATTACAAGCATTTGGCATTGTACTGGATTTAGAAATCATTATTATTAATATTCCATAAATTGTAGTTAAAATCCATAGTTCACATCATGGCACATATCACTTTCCAGTATTTAAATTCTTCGTAATTCCATATTTAAATTCTGCCGAGTTCAGCTTTCACTTTGATCTATCCGGAAAGGTCAATATTACAATTTCAACTAATATACTCGTGTCGACTCAGTTGCTTGTACTCCTAGCCTACCAAAAATTGACTTAATATTTATTCAATATATATAGTTGTTATTAGCAGCGCTGTTTCCTCCTACCTCCTACCTCGTTCTTCTTCGCATGAGGTCACTGAAATGAACTTGCCTGCCTATCGGTCTCGGTTAAACTTTACACGATAAATAGATAACGTTAACCCGACATCATAATTAAATATCCTTTCTACTTCGATCTGAAATTTTACACATTCACTATGTTCAACTGAAAATTTATTGATGTTCTTGTGTTCGTTTGCCTTCATGTCAGTCTCCCACCCACTCTCTCTGTGTATATATGTAATATGTATGTATATATA
>NC_068988.1:61069365-61073236 GCF_001194135.2 Octopus bimaculoides
TGTGTGTGTGTGTGTGTGTGTGTGTGTGTGTGTGTGTATGTGTGTGCGTTTATGAATACATATGTTAGGGAGCAAGTATGTAATTCATGTGAAGTATCAATGTATATATTTCTGCAGTGATGTATATGTGTCTGTTCATACATACATACATACATACATACATACATACATACATGCATGCACACATACATACATATGTGTGCGTATGAGAGAGACAGAGAGAAATGTATGTAAATAATGATATGTACACCATTGTATATTATGTATTTATGTATGGCTATATATAACGTTGTGTGTGTACGTGTGTGTATGAATCTGTGTTAGTATCACATGTTTATTCACGCAAGTATCTCAATGGCTATTTCATTGAAGTCGAACAATTGTCTCCGCCACTCACTCAGTCAGTCACTAAATACAACCCCCCCCACACACCTTTATATCACTTTCATTCTCACTTTATTCTGTTTCAGTCTCCGTCGTTTGTTTCTGTCTCCCCTCCTTGCACCTCTCTCTCCCAGTGTTTATCTCTCAATTCCTCTGTTTCTCTCTCATCCAAGCTCACCCTTTCGTTTCTCCCTCCCTGTTCATCATTTCATATAACGATCTCTTCTTTAAAAAGAAATAATATTCCTTCGTATTTCACTTGAAGTTGAAAAGATAGCTGAAGAAAGAAAGAAAGATGGAAATAAAATAAAATAAAATAAAATAGAATAAAATAAAGTAGGAAGATGACCAGGAAAAAGGAGAAGGTGGGAGACAAGAAGAAGCAGTAGAAATAGATGAAGAAGAAAACGGAGGTTGCCAGGGTTTAATGTTCAGAGATATCTGGCACATTAAAGCAATAACCGGTAAGTAAGTGCTTTTGAAACCGGACGTGAGTTCATTGTCCCATTTAGAGAACTGGAGGCTATGCGATCATACACAAGTTTTCTCCGGCAAATATGCCTTTATCGCTAAGAGATAAAACGACAATATTACCAAGATTTTCCTATTCGTTCCAAGACCACCATATCAAAGTTGAAGCTACGAGTGATTTTTCTCTTTGAAAATATTTCAAATCAAAAGACAGTTTCTCCATTGATATCACATGCCCCGCTCTACGTAATATGTCGAACATTTCTTGATTTGCTACAACTTCTGTAACAAGTCCATCTTTTTATCTAAAATTATCGAGTTAGATAATTTATATTCAAAACCGTTGGTTTACATTCTCACGATGATTATTTTCACTATCTATTCATATGGAAATTCCACCTCTCGAAACCAAATGATTTTTTTCTAATACTAACTGGCATTCACTTTATAAATATTTTGATTACAGAATTTAATGTTTTCATCTAACCCTAAGTTTCATATTCATTTTATCACACCTTTATCTTTTGCCTTTTTCTTCCCTCTTGCAGCCCACATCAAGTACACGCATATGTATGTATGTATGTATGTATGTATGTATGTATGTATGGATTATGTATGCATGTATGTATGTATATATACATATACATACGTCTATATATATATATATATATATATATTATATATACATATATAATATATGAATATTATATCTATGTACATATATATATATATATATATATATATATATATATATATATATATATATATATATATATATATATATATATATATATATATATGTGTATACATATACGTACATACACAGGGATATTCGCATATACCAATACGTTTTCTGTTTAATATTTCACCCCTTCCTGCTACCACTAAATGCCATAATCTCACAGCAATATTGATCCAACCCTATATTCTGATCTACATGTCACCATATACACTTACATATAACATACAAACCCACTCATGTAACTATGTATATGTACACACACACCAACACACGCATACAGCCACATCCACATCTTCCTGCTTATATATTCACATGGACATAAAGACTTAGTAACGACTGCCCGTAGAGTCGTCATGTCAATTCAATGATAAAATAGAATCATGGGTCCTAGGAGCATGTGTGTCTACTACATGCCTCTTGGCATTCTTTTAAACGTGCGGACATATTATATGCACCTTTCTTTAGTCTGATGTTGTTTTACAGGAACATTCTAACGCAGTTGTTATTGTTCAATGTATATAACGTAATCCTTTCGTTCAATTCTCAATGGTTGCTTCATAACACATAAACACACCCACCCACCCACAAACGCACAAGTTGCCGTCAACTGCTATGCGTAGTGAGAATAAACGAATAACTGACTGCTTTCCTTTCAACTAATGAAAGAAGCTTTATAATCATTACGGTGTCCCTAAAAGTAATTAATATCTACGCACCAGATGCCACGAATGTGCTTAACATGTAAAATTGGTATATCTATTATATTTAGTAGCTATTTGTGCCACGGGTTCGTGAACAGTTAATAGACTGGATGTGGTGCCGAAGCAGGTACAAGAACTCATGAAATGGTATATCCGTCCCTTTACACATTTTTCTATCTTCGATCGCATTGTTGTTTACATAAGATGTATTCGGATACGAAACGTCGTAACAGATCAGTGCTGTATGTAATTTCTATAGTAAATCTATAGAGAAAACCTTAACAAGAGATTTAATAACACTGCTAACACAGTGATCAGGATAAATTATTCATATATTGCCAAAATATACGTTACTGGCCAGACATGAGACTCGAACTCACATCTCTGTGATTACACGTCAAGTGTTTTACCATTCAACTAAACTGTCCAGCAACGAATTATTTTCCAATTTTAGAACTTATAAATTTAGCTTCATCGTTGGACAAAATAATGGAAACTTAAAATTTCAAACAAATTTATTTTAATTTGGAGTAGGACCGCCTTTCGCAGTAATTACAGCTTGAATTCTGCAAGGTATGGACTCGTACAAAATTTGAATTGTTTCCAAAAGAATTGTTTGTTCATTCAGCTAAAACAGTCTCCAGTTCATGTAGTGATATCAAGTCATTACATTTTTTCTAAAATGCACCATAAATATTCAATAATATTGAGATCTGGGGACTGTGGTGGCCAGATAAGATGTTCCACTTCACAAGAATGTTCCGCGTGCCATTCAATAACAAATTTAGCTGTGCGAATTGGTGCATTATCATCCTGAAATATTGCGTTTACCTCCGGAAACAGTTCCGCAACCATAAGATGAATTTGATCAGATAAAATGCTTAAATAGTTTTGACTATTAATTCTGAAGGGAAATCATTGGGCCGGTGGATTTCCAAGATATAGCTTCCCAGATCATCACAGATCCTCCTCCATGATTAACAGTTGGAAGAAGGCAGTCTGTGTCAAATGCTTCTTTTGGCTGCCTCCACACGTATACTCCCCTGGTGGTCAGAAATAAGGTAAAGGATGACTCGTTCGAGAAAATAACATTCTTCCACTGCTCTAGGGACCAATTCCGTAGGCTTTTACTCCACTCTAAACGCTTTATAATGTTTTTTTTTTAAGTAGAAGTTTTCTGACTGTAGCACTCCCGTGTTTGTGGAACATGGGTTCTCGAGATGGTCACTAAGCTCTGCACTAATTTTGGGAGCTGTACTTTTGTGATCCTTTCTAACAATTCGTGTAGGAGTCCGACGGTCCCTATCCGAAAGTTTTGGTTTTCTTCCGGTGTTTTGTTTCGACGAAGAGGTTTTTCCCTCTTTCTCAAAGTCTGTCATTAAATTTCGAGACAGTACTTCTAGATACACTAAACATTTCGGATGTTTCCGTTAGGCTAGCGCCTGTCATACGAGCACTAACAAATTGACCTCTTTCAAAGTCCGATAGATCTGTCATTTTAATGTATTTCAATTACCTTTTCAACAGAAACATCAATTTTAGCAAAACATATTGAGGAACACTTTATAATAAA
>NC_068988.1:61074329-61077456 GCF_001194135.2 Octopus bimaculoides
TCTCTCTCTCTCTCTCTCTCTCTCTCTATATATATATATATATATATATATATATATATATATACATATATATACATACATATATATATATATATAAGATAGAAATATTGTTTCCAAATCACTCAAAGAAAGATATTCAGTAACAGTTCCTTAAAAGAAAGTCTATTTGCCAACGTAATGCGAATGTCCTGGAAGGGACGATTGTTAGTGTTGTTTAGCCCCAGAAAACATCGTTTCCAGTTGGTTGTACGGCACAAATCTGTGTTCTTATATTTTCGAACAGGGAGTCCAGCACTCCCATGCACTAAACAACAGTAGCAATCGTACCCTCCAATACAGCCACATCATGTTGGCAAAGAGAGGGCGAGATAGATAGATCGATAGATAGATAGAAATTGTATCAAATTAGGAAATGTAGTGTCCAGTTCTGATTGAAAATTAAGCGCTCTTCCAGCTGTGCATCATAATTCGCCTGTCCACCGAATGCCTGTGTTTTGTCTCTTCTTTCTACACAGAACTGGCAATTTAGAATGTATTTGTTATGTTCCACCTCAAACATGGTTCTACGTAGTTTACGTATATATTGGATTCATTATCTCTATTAATATCTATTTTCCAAGACAACTTCTACCTGGAACGGTCATGGCGGGAAGGAGAGGACACTCAAGCCCGCATTCCATCGGGATCTCCAAATGAGACCAACCGAGCTCGCGGTTGTGAGACAGCTATTTCGTTCGTGGGCTACCACTGGGATCTCCAGCCGGTCGGTTCAGCTATTGTTTACTGAGATCTTCTTTCCTTATGTCTATAGTACCATAGTATGGGAGTTCTGAGAATTAGCGGTTGTATATGAAGGTGGCTCTATTTGGAGGGCATCTCTACCCTCCGAGAAACGCTCTCTGATGAGTAACATTACTCCAAAATCCGGTTGGAGGAACTCCATATCGTCCGCTTGTATTCGAGGTCATACCCAAGACTGATGAGCATAAGTGTAGACACGAACACCGAATTGGAGATTGCGCATTTAGGTTATTAATTTAACTTCTCAATTTCTAAAAATGTCACCGCTAATCCAAACCTGTTACAGTTACAGCTTTACGATAATCCCTTTCATTTCACACGTTTTTCCTGCTGTATAAAAATACGAACTTCTAAGCTCTAGAACGAAAATTCTTTACTAAACATTGTAATTTCTCTGTGAGTAAAATTTTAAGCAAACATTCTGTATACACTTGATGTTCAAATGTTATTTGCACATTCTTATGATACCAGTGTATCTTTCGTATATTTATTTGTTATATAGCATTGCACTTTTAGGATTTTACATTATTCACTTTTGTATATTATACAAAAGAAACTTTAAAACGTTTCACGAAATTTTGAAGGGTTTTCTACTGTTGAATGCATTATATTTTTATCGGATTAACTATGACATCTACAAAAATTTTAAATTTAAGTATAAAACTCTGTAATATAAGCATTACTTCTGTCTATATGTATTCGAACTTCTTATCCTATATTTCCTGTTTTAGGAAGAATAAAATTTACTTTCCTATAAGTTCTGATTTCAAACCCAGCTTTCACCAAGATTAATGGCTGACTAAATTTGTTAAATAAGATTGTATCTTGAAAGTGGAACGTGTGCACATTCAACTGATTATGTACAAACGAAGTTGAGCAGCTGCTTTTGTAACACATTCATACAAACATACATACACATACGCACACATATATGTATGCGTAAGTATACATGCATAATTGTGTGTATATATATGTGTGTATTTATATATATATATGAGTGTGTGTATTCATGTATATATATATATATATATATATATATATGTACATACACATGTGCTAACTTAGAACTTCATAAAATTTCTTTAGATTTTAGTATTTGTAAAAGTTATTAACGATTGTTGTGCTTTCGGGTGAATAATACAAGTATAAATAATTGATTACTCTCGGTAAACCGTCTACAAATCTTCCAAAAATATAAACTATAGTGCTAAGCCGTTTCATTATTCCGAGCTCGATAAGATAAGCACCAGTCAATCACTGAAGTCGGGCAAACATATGGTGCATATTCTTAGACAAAAGGAGTTAAAAAACCCTTCGTTGAAACCAGATAACAGGGGTGAGACATGCAAGCAAATCGTGAATTCCTTTTATTTTATGAACCATAGTGGAGTTGTGGTAATCGAATTTAGGCAGATGCATACAATTTTCGAGCAGACACTCTCTGCGCACATGTTTAAGGTTAGTGGCGGACATGGAACACAAGATAGTATCTACTCGAGTGACCTATCATGTTTTTCTGTAGAAAAGGTAACGTACTGCAAAACCCTTTACAAAGTAAGTGAGATACGACTGACAGTGAATGGTTTGCGCGAGTGGCACATCGTCTGATTAGAATGGGTCTCTTCTACAAACTCTATGAATAGTCGCAATTCATTTTCTTTCTGTCGAACTGTCAAGTTTTAAGTTTACTTAAGACAACTTAATTATTTATTTAAGATTTAAGTAAGTTTTTGCAATGTCATTGTAGCACAAACAATAACGAAAAGAGTGGTAGACAAAAGTATTATAATTCATTAAGCATCATTACAGCAAGTGTAAGTTATTTCACAAACAAGTAGGTGTCATGAAACAAAATCATCGAAGCCCTTCACCACAGACGTCCAGGAATAGTGAAGAGGTTGAACACATCAAAAAATATATACTGAATTAGATTTATATCTTTAAATACAAATAGTTATAGTAGTCATAAAAGGAAAAGTAATAGTTGTAGTATTAATATTAATAGTAGTAGTAGTAGTAATAGTTGTAGTATTAATATTAATAGTAGTAGTAGTAGTAGTAGTAGTAGTAGTAGTAGTAGTAGAAGTAACGGTAGGAGAAGTATCTATCTATCTATCTATCTATCTATCTATCTATCTATCTATCTATCTGTCTGTCTGTCTGTCAATTTGTCCTTCTGCCTGTCTGCCTGTCTGTCCGTTTGCCTGTCTGTCTATCTGCCTGTCTGTCTGTCTGTCTGTCTGTCTGTCTGTCTGCCTGTCTGTCTGCCTGTCTGTCTGTCTGCCTGTCTGTCTCTCTGTCTCTCGCTTTCTCTCTCTCTCTCTCT
>NC_068988.1:61077466-61080131 GCF_001194135.2 Octopus bimaculoides
TCTCTCTCTCTCTCTCTCTCTCTCTCTCTCTCTCTCTCTCTCTATCTATGTAACTAGCTAGCTAGCTAGCTAGGTAGATATCGATCTATCAGCTATCTAATACCTTCCCCGTGACAAGGGGGAAAACATTTTATAACAGCTCGACTGGGCACTCTATTCCAATTTCCTTTCTATTCCCTTTATGCCTTCTCATACTCTTCCCAAACGACCCAAGAATGTTTGGCATTGCTTTCACTTTCATTTTCCATACCCGGGCTATTTCGTACTTAAGAGAGTTATAGTCATCTATCTTTCCGCCTTCCTTCTTGACCATTCTTGGGTGAAAGGGGCATGCAACATCAACTATATAGCATATTTGGTGCATCTTGTCGACCACTACTAAGTCCGGTCTGTTATGCTCTATGTTTTTATATATGTATATATATATATATGGATATATGGATATATACATATACATATCTATCTATCTATCTATCTATCTATCTATCTATCTATCTATCTATCTATCTATCTATCTATCTATCTATCTAGACGTGTTATGTGACTAGACAAATTATACTTCATTGTCATTCGAACACTGAAATTCTATACTACTATTCCGTATTCCATTAAAAGTTTAAATACGGCAAACCAGAGATTACACGAAAATAAAAGCATGAACACTGAAAAATAACAACAATAATGATAATAATGATAATGATAATAGTAATAATAATAATAATAATAATAATAATAACAATAATAATAATAATAATAAAAATAATAATAATAATGAAAAGCAATAAATTAAATAAATATAAATGGATATAAATACGACTGCAATCAAATTGAATTCTATTTCTACAATTGAAATGAAAAATATATCCTCTTTAAATAATACCATATATAGTCATGCAATATCTATTTTAACGACTTTTAATAGCTTCGTGAATTCGCTGTCGATTTTAAACTGTTGTAGCAGCTAGAGATGGAGAAGAGGACGGCCATTGCGAAGACGAAGGCAACGACGGCGACGACGACGACGAAGGCGACTAGGGCGACGATAGTGAGGTCGAATGTAATGGCGATTGATGTTAACATGATGGCGATCTCGATGACAACGATGATGATGATGATAATAAGATATGATGATCATGATCATGATCATGATGGCGTTGACGTAGGTGGTAATGATACTGGCGTGACCATAACGCTGTTGGCGAGAGCTAATGAAGAAGATGCTAATGATGATACAGTTGATGGCGGCGGCGACTACGACGACCATGCTGACGATGATGATGATGACGACGACGATGATGATGATGATAATGATAATGATGATGATGATGATGATGATGATGATGATGATGATGATGATGATGATGAATATTTATAGTTTAGCTCTCGATTTTGTTCTTAAAATTCATACCATTTTAACATATATTTATTTTATTTTATTTTATATTTTAATTTATATTTTATTTGATTTTATTTCATTTTAATTTATCTCTATACATTTCCACTCTTGTTGCTATTATTGCTGTAATATTCTTTTTCCAGTTGTTGTTGATGTTGTTTGTCATTTCTATTGTCAACTTGTTACTGCTGTTGTTTTGATTTTTATCATTATTATTACTATTATTATTGTTTTCAAATGTTACTCTTGCTCCTGCCACCGCCACCGCCACCGCCGCCGCTGCCTCTACTGTTGTTGTTGTCGTTGTTATTCTAATCATTATTGACGAATTTATTATTTTACACTTTAGCATTTCCGTTATATCTAACGTTGTTATTACTCATAGTAAGAATAGCTTTAAGAATACTGTTCTTCTCGTGGTTGGCTTTTCTTGCTGCTCATGTTGTTGTTTTTCGTGGCGTCGTTGCTGTGTTGCTGATTCGTCAAGTGTTATTTCTGTAGTTATTCGTGTTGTTACTATCGTTTGGGCAGCAGCTGTCGTTGTCGTTGTTGTCGTCTTCCTAATCGTCGACGCCGCCGTCATTGTTATTGTTCTTGTGTTCTTTCTGGTTCTTATATTTATTTCTTATTCTTATTTCAGCATGTGTCGCAGTTGTCACATGGATATTTACATTTCTTTTTCTTTTCTTTTTCTCCCTAGAGTTTGCTATATCCGTTGTTGCTGTCGCCGTTGACGTGTCAATGATCGTGATTACGACGACGACAACCAAGTTGATGACGACGACAATCGAGACGATGATGACAACAACGGTTGAGGTGTGATAATGATGTTTATGATGCTGATGCTGTTGCAGATGATGATGATGATGATGATGATGGTGGTGATGATGATGATACAAATAAAAATGATGTTGAGAACTGAGCTGATGATAATGGTGATGATGATGATGATGATGATGATGATGAGAAGGAGGAGGAGGAGGAGGAGGTTGATGTTGATAATGATGATGATAATAATGAAGATGATGATGCTGATGATAATGATGATGATGATGTTGATGATGGTGATAATGTGATGTTAATTATGATGATGTTTTAAGATACAGTTTTTCTCGGAAGTTTCACTTTTGTTTTCTGTACTTTTTTGTGTATATGTATATATATATATATATGCATATATATATGCATATATATCTATATATATATATATATGTATATACATATATATATATATATATATATATATATATATATATATATATATATATA
>NC_068988.1:61080788-61081591 GCF_001194135.2 Octopus bimaculoides
TATATATATATATATACATACATATGTATATATATCGATATATATGTATGTATATATATATATATATATATAAATACATAGATACATACGTACATACATAAATACACACACATAGACACACACACATATTTACATGTATATGTATATATATCGCAATATCGGTATGGATACGCAAATATATGTATACGCGCACACACACACAAACACAAATATTACTGAGCGTTAACGCCAATATTTGTGTTATTGCTGATGCCGTCATACATATTTTTTTAATTCTCTAGTTGTCCTTTTTTTCATTCTTGTTGTTGCTACCGTTGATGTGTATTAATATTTGTATAGATTTTGTCGTTACATCTATATAACATATTTTTTATTGTAAAGTTTTCAGTTTTTTTTTTCTCTGGTGTTTTATTTGTAATATTTATTTGCTTCTTTTTGTGTCGTCTGTTTTCTATTGTTATTGATTTTCATCTTTCATTTAGTTTCGTACTTTTTTGTTGTGGTTATTGGTGGAAATCAATTTGTTTTTTTTTATATATATATTCAATTCGACATAAATTCGATAGCTAAAAATGTTTTGGCATTTTACGTGCTCTGTAAGTTCATATTTCCTGGAACTTGCTATTTCTGAATATCCTACTTTGAACATAATGCTTTTGATGCCAACTACAGATTTTCTTGTGTAATAAAAGACAGCAGACGAAAATTCTTCAAAAACTGAACATTATCGCTAATGCCGGTTATACATACACACATACATACAAATAGTAACCTCATATATATATATATATATATATATATAT
>NC_068988.1:61082954-61084378 GCF_001194135.2 Octopus bimaculoides
TATATATATATATATATATATTTATATATATATTTATATATACATAAACGTATATATATATATCCACCTATATGTCTATAATTTTTATCTTATTCTCTCCCTCTCTGTCAATTTATCTATCTATGTGCTTGTGTATGTGCATATATATATATATATATATATATATATATAAACACATATGTGCGTTTGTGTGTGTGTGTGTGTATGTGTGTTGCGTGTGCGTACGCGTATGTGTATGTGCGTGTGTAACCGCTTGTGAGTGTCCGCATCTGTTTCGTGTGTGGCGGCGTGTGTGTGTGTGTGCATATGTGTGTATTTCCCGTCTCTAGAATTGATGATCATATATTCTAAATTTTAACCAGTTAGCCACCAGCTCACAAAAAAGAAAAAAAAAATCACTACCAAATTAAACTTTGTGTCGCTCAAACTGTATAGTTCAAATTGCTTTATGACGTTATGTGAAGGTATATGACTTTATGTACAGACATATAATGTATCGGTTATTCAATAGAACTGTAATAGCACATTACCCTAGTTTATCTTGATAGGGTAAAATTACACTTATTTCCTCGTGTATCAATCATAAGCGATGTTGGTTATATACGTAATTCATCATAGTTGCAGAAGTAGATGATCTGTAATATTGATTGTGGAAGGAAGCTGGTTACGATGGTAACAAGTTCAGTTCTACTGCGCAGAAACTTTGGCAAGTGTCGTGTACTGTATCCCCGGATGCACGAATAAATTGTGAATGAATTTGGTATACGGAAACTGTGTAGAAGCTTCTCGTGCACGTACACAATTCCGCCACACCCACGTACACACAATACACTTGCACATAATAACATCACACACGTACGTGCTTGCACACACGTACGTGCTTGCACACACGCACATATGTACGTCTGATAGTCTCATATACTGACACACACGTCAGATAGCCTCTCACACGCATACACGCGACCATATACACGTACACTCAAACACACACACGCAAAATCAGGTATAGTATATACGCACATATTGGCTCATGATCACACACATATGCGTTTTAGCAAACCCGAGCACATACGCACTGAATAGCTTCATACGAGCAAGTACAAACAACTACACATACAGATACCAGGATGATGTTCATTTCGTATCCACCCACGCCTCAAACCAACTCCTTCATCTTCCGGTCATTTTAGCATGGAGTGACGGGTAAGAATTTTCTTTTCCTCACCATCTATTTTCTCCCCTCATCTATCCTTTCTGTAAAAGAGCGGCGGCTCGAAACGTTAAAAACTTCATCCATTTTTCATGAGCGTCAATCAATACAGCCTGTTTGTTGTTCTTTCACCTCGTCTTTGTGTTTACTTAATTTTTCGATCGTATATATATATATATATATATATATATATATATATATATATATATATATG
>NC_068988.1:61084826-61087055 GCF_001194135.2 Octopus bimaculoides
TATATACGTGTGTGTTCATGTGTGCGTGTGTGTGTGTCTGTGTGTGTGTATGGGTTTGGATAATGCGAGTCTCTGGTCATACGTAAATTAGTATTAATTTTAAACAGAAACCATGATTCCAAATGCAGATCGTTATGTGCTATTTATTTCACTTTCAGTTTTCTGCAGATAGCTGTGTTTTTCTCAACCTATTGCTATAGCTCTTTCGTCGTGACTCATAAAGCTAGAGATGAATTTCCGGTAAGCCGAGTCGCAAACTGGTTTTGCTTCCGCTTAGCACAGGTTCATCTCCCACGTGACGCTTCGGCTTGTAAGACAGATTTCGACCGCTAACCGTTGCAATCTCTCTCCTCTCATATAGTATTCCTTCGACCCAAAAGTGCACTGCACAGACAGGCATCTGTCTGTCTGTTTGTCCGTCTGTCTCTGTGTCTGTCTGTCTGTCTGTCTGTCTGTCTGTCTGTCTGTCTGTCTCTCTCTGTCTTTGTCTGTCTGTGTGTCTGTCTGTGTGTCTGTCTGTCTGTCTGTCTGTCTCTCTCCCTCTCTCCCCCTCTCTCTCTCTCTCTCTCTATATATATATATGTCTGGGTGTGAATGTGTATGTACGTACATACGTATATGTATATGTATATATGAATTTGTGAATGTTCATATATACATTTATGTATATACATGCATATGTGTTTGTGTATGTGCTTGTGTTTGTGTGTGTGTGTGTATGTGTGTGTGTGTGTGTGTATCTGTGTTGTTAGTGTGTGCATGTGTGTGTGTGTGACTATAACTATCACCGTATGCTTCTGCAGAGAGAGAAAGTGCGAAAATATTTCAACTGCTTTGCTTTCATTGTTGTCGTCCCGTTTTTTTACTTTCCACAATATTTTCACCTCTGTCTTGAACATCAATTTTACTATCCTCCCTTTCTACTACTTACCGCCGCAGATTCTCGCCATTATAACTGTTTCACATTCATACAGCAACAGCACTAACACCAACACCGGTTCTCAAGGAGTGATGGGGAAAAAAGAGACACCGACATACACACATAGATATAGGTATATAAATATATATACGACAGGCTTCTTTCATTTTCAGTCTTCCAAATCCACTGACAAGGCTTTGGTCGGTCCCAGGCTTTAGAAGAAGAGACTTGCCCAAGTTGCCATGCAGTGAGACTGAACCCGGAACCGTGTGATTGGAATTAAAGCTTCTTACCACACAGCTACACCTGCAACTATTGCAATTTTGTAGTGACGCATATTATGCAAAACTACAATACGATCAGTTATCTTCAATTTGAAAAAAAAAAAAAAATTCACGTACCTACTTTTGTATGTTGTAATTATAGCAGTAGAATTCACTTGAAACGTAGCATCTTTTAAAAGAAGGTTAGGTTGTATGAAAAACATCTCGCTACATTGTAGCATAAATGGGCATTTCTTTGTATTACAGGTTTGAGCAACCAAGACCACACTGGCCTTTCGCATATTCAGGCACACAATCACGCACATACATAGATATAAGGATATATAACTGTGTATGTATTTGTGTATGTATGTACGTATGTATGCATACATACATAAAAATATATATAAATAGATAGATGAATATATACATACATACGTACATACATACACACACATGTATGCGTATATATGTATATATGTATGCATATTCACAGACATATATAAACAGACACATAAATATGTGTACGAACAAGCATGCATCTTTTGTGAGTTACTAAACATATTTGCATATTAATCAAAATACATTCATTTGATATCCACCATCATAGAATTCAAATGACAAATACACGTTCACATACTCTGACACGCATATACATTTGTAAATACATAAATATATATATGTATGCCTGTATACACATACACACACATATGTATATATGTATATATATATGCCATCGCCCCAGCTCGCTGATCCTCGAAACTGTTTGACTGTTTATTTTTCATCTCCGCTTCATGACAGCGTATCTGTGCATCATATTCCATTCCCTATTCTCCGTCCTCTTCTTCCATTGAGACTCTCCCAGATATATATTGGCGTGTATGTGTTTCCATAGAATGATAGATAGATAAATAGATAGTTACATGCATGCATATATGCATACGCACACACACATATATACACACATGCATACTTAGTGACATTCGTACACACATACAGACACATGTATATATAGTGTTTTATATATATATATATATATATATATAT
>NC_068988.1:61087873-61089283 GCF_001194135.2 Octopus bimaculoides
TATATATATATATATGTATGTATATATATATATATATGTATATATATATATGTATATATATATATATATATATATATGTATGCATATATACGTATGTTTGTACGTATGTCTGTCAAACATTCTATTTATTGAGTGATTAGGAAAGCTGCTAGGAGACGAGTAGGTAACATTTATTACTGTTGCTATATACACCAACTTTCAGATCTTTCAGCCTAACATCATCACATCTACTGCAGTTACTATTGGGATATTTCCCTGTTATACGTTGTTGTTCTTATTGCTGTTCTCGTTGTGCATGTTGTTGTTGTTAAAATTAATATCATTGTGATCATCATCATCGCCATCACCCATTATTATTGTCATTATTATTATTATTATTATTATTATTATTATTATTATTATTATTATTATTATTATTATTATTATTATTATGTGGGCCTATCAAAATACACTGTTTTCCACCGAGTCCATCGTTTCATCCGATATCAGGGAACAACCAGTTACGCACAATATAATCTTACACATAGATATTGGCAGGCTGATAGACGTTCTAATGTTTGCGAGAGATAGATAGCTAGTTTGATAGAAAGAGCGGGGAGAGTGTGAGGGAATGTTAGGGAGAGAGGGGATAGAAGAGAGAGAGAAAGGAGAGAGCGAGAGGATAGAAGAGAGAAGAGAGAGGAGAGAGGTGGGGAGAGTTAGAATATGGAGCAACAAGCATATGTTTTTCCTACTGTAGTGAAACTGCATTGCTTGTCTTCTTACAGAAGGTATTAAGTATGAATAGCATACGGGAAACATGTAAAAATACATCAAATTATTTATCATGAGATAATTGGAACACATGGCAATAACATGAAAACATTAGGTTATGAAGACCATCATCTCAGGAGAAGTGTTGTTCTTTCGTAAGGACGAGAAGCCGATGCGCAAAAATACGATAAAGTCTGTCCACATCACAGATGCTCTACCTAAGGTTGTCTAGAGACACAATATATCAGAGTAGACCTCAACTGAGTGTTACGGATGTGTTCGGACAACGACATCAACAGCCGGGCTGAATAGCCGGAGGGTAGAAACAAGTGGACGGAATGAATTAATACTGAGTCGACAATTTGTAAATTGTCTTATATAGAGAAACATTGTTGACTGTGGACAAACTGTTTAAGATAGTAAAGATCTTGTGTGTAAATATACGTAAGTGTGGCGCATTGGAAAAAAAATCGTTCAGTACCTAGGTTTAAGAGGCCCGGCAAAGAATAGTGCACAGGTAAGATGTCACTGCTAAGATTGCAAAATTATGAATCTCCATAAGTAGAGACACATTTACATGCGCACCCGTATATCTTTTTATAAGTGATTAGAAAATATTAACTATATATGTATATATATATATATATATATATATAT
>NC_068988.1:61089958-61092734 GCF_001194135.2 Octopus bimaculoides
ATATATATATCTTTATACTATATGTATACATGTGTGGTCCTGTGTTTATATTAACTCTAACTTCTCCAGAAATCATCAATCATAGAAGATATTGAATAAACTTTTAAAGCGTATTACCTTATCTTCTATTATGTAACATCAAATTCACAAAATTCAATTTTCATCTTTTATTTTTGTTATTTTGTGACAAATACATTTCCAATATGAAAAATGAATATTAATATACACTGAAAAATTTAATACATTAATATTCCACCCCCAGTTGTGAAAATTTTGCCTGAATTATATAATGTTATTCTGATTTTAAGGATTCGACACGTTTAAACCTTTACTTATATCTTTTAAAAAAATGTTTTAATATTGTTTGTGCAGTTAATCATTTCACTTCAATATATGCTAGCTTCATTTGAGTCTTCATATTACAGTTTTTGGTTTATTGTCAAAAAATTACAGAAAAATATATTTCATAAGGAAAAATATTATTATACACACTTTCCCTCGTTTTTGTAGAATTTTATTTGTTTGCTTTATTTTTTGTTTGTTTTTAATATATCACGCCATATACTGTTTCGACCTGTAACAAGAATTTTTTCTTCATTTATGAAGACTTCATTATGCATTCTAAATATTCCTTTTTATAACATAATCTACGTTCCTTCTGCTAGGACTTGTATGTAGATAACAATCTGTAAATTTGCTTCTAATTTATCAATACAAGAATTCAAAAAACGAAAATGGAAAAAAATTACTCATATTTTAATATATAATCATGTTGTATTTAAGACCGCCACAAGAGATATAAAAATTGCATTCATAAAATAATCAGGGACCATAGATTTATCTGTCAAAGATAGGAAGTTCATTCTTAAACTTACTTAAGAAAAATAGTGTTAATGACGATACGAATTAGCATGAAATTGATAACGCTGTGTATATTAGTACATGCTGGTTTTTCTAATAAGTGCTAATTAACATTATCGCTTTTGTGAATATATACATATGTACATGGGAGATTACGTACATGTATTCATTTATTTATATGCGTCGATGTTCGTGTGTGTGTATATACATACAAACATATATATTTATGTATGTATAAATATATATACATACAAACATACATATATACATACATAAATATATAAATGTGTATGTACACAGGCATCGACGTGTCTAAATAAATGAATACATGTACTTAATGTCCCATCTACATATGTAGATATTGTAATAAACATTTTTAGAAATTTTGAGGAATTCTTCTTTGGAATAGTGATTCTCGAAACACATCGTATAAATATGTTGACAACAGCATGTACATATTGGGGTGAAAAAAGCCTTTGAATAGAAAACTGGGAGTGAAGAGGCAAAAGCAGAGTTTGTGCTCGGATAGGTCAAACTCCAACTTCTGAAGCAGAATAAAATACCTCAGAAGCTGATTGCTTCGCTAGAAGTATTTCACTCGGATATCAAAGAGGTAAGGCGGACGAATAATTATCAGTGTCAGAAATTCATTCATTTGAGATATTACAGATATTTTCGGACTATAATTAAAACTTTACAGCTGTTTCAAATATCCAGTAAGTTATTGATGCGATAATGTTATAATGCATGTAATACAAATAGGTGTACATTATATGGCCCATAATTAAACATACAATACACGAGTATTTTTTTGTGATAAACAGAATATTAGATTCAGATGGTGAAATAGGAAGTGCTACCTAAAATTCTGAAAATATTTTTGCAATATCCATTTAAACGAGATATTTAATTGCTAAGATTGTATAACAAAATAAATTATCTATGTATGAATGTATATATATTATTCTACAGGAAATCATATTCCACCAGCAATACGCTTTATTCAAGTAGGAGTTAGTTGATAACAAAAGGTCTCCAATCTTTACTGAAAGGCTCAAATGAATGAATACATGAATATATTACGTTGATATGTACCCTATTATGTACTTACACCCATATGTATATGCACAAAGAAATGTTTGCTTATATGTATGCATGTATGTATGTATGTATGTATTTATCTATCTATCTATCTATCTATCTAGCTGTCTGTCTGTCTTTCTGTCAATCTATCTATCTATCTGTCTGTCTGTGTGTCTGCCTGCATGCCTGTCTGTCTGTCTGTATGTATGTATCTATCTATCTATCTATTTATCTATCTATATATATATAATTATCTATCTATCTATCTATCTATCTATCTATCTATCTATCTATCTATCTATTTATACTATTATCTATCTATACCTACATACATATATATTTCTGTATTTTCTATATATGCATGTGTATTCACACATGCACATGCATGCACATATGCACGCACACACACATAAACACACAATACGCACACACAAATACACATACACACACATGTATGCACACATACATATATATGGATAGCGCACGCCTTTACTAACCTTCAAGAGAAAAGATTGGTAAAAAAAATATATATTTACTCAAGGATTTCTTCATTAACTTTTACCATTGTTTTCCTCCTCTTGCCAGAATGCATATGCGTTTGCTTGCTGTACCTGTATGTGTTTATGAATGTGTGCGTGCATGCCTATATGTGTGTGTGTGTCTGAAGGTGTTTATTTACGCACTGACGAATCTAAATTTTTATGTTATACAAATGTATTTTCAGTTTGGTATTTCTCTGTTTATATATGAGTTTTGTGCGCGCTCGTATGTGCGTAATTTTATGATTATATATATATATATATATATATATATATATATATATGTGTGTGTG
>NC_068988.1:61093277-61097274 GCF_001194135.2 Octopus bimaculoides
TATATATATATATATATATATATATATATATATATATTCGTTCTTGTTATTTTCAAACAGACGTACACGCACTTACATATATGGACACTTTCACTCTCTGTCTATATCATGAGATGCACACAGACATTTATATATATACGTGCTTATACATATATCCATATATATATATGCTTGCGTATTTGTGTATATGTTTGTTTGTGTATAAATTACACGTATTTATTAATGGAAATATCTGATATATGCACCCGCTATATGAAGCAAACCAGTGTTTTCGACATTACATGTGATGGCGTATGATTCATATATGTTTGTTCGTAAACATGTGTGTGTTTGATTGCCTATCTCTGTGATATCAATAATTATATTATTGATTTCAGAAATTCCTTGGGAAACAAATCGTTTCGTTCATTTGTTTTGTGTTTATTTTTGATTTGTTTTCGTTTTCTTATTTTGCGTCTCGAATTATTTTTAATAATATGAAATATGGATCAATCAGAACTATTAAATCTGATTTTGTTTCCAGAATAGAATTATCTAAATCAGTGAATAATAATAACAATAATAATAACAAAAATAAAGCTACAAATAAACTCTGCAATTGTTAGACATTATAAAACTATTTTAGGTTTTAAAAATCGTAATTTGTCTCGTCTGTCGTCATACAGATCGGTGTCTTCTTTCAGCCTAAGGAGACACAACTCTTTATTTAGAATAAAAATTAATTACTGAGCAAAATGCGCTATAACTCTATCTTTGAGGCTATCAAAGATATTTTCTTAATTTATTTTTGCACACGAGATCAAATGAGATCAAAATATCTATCACTGGATTGGTTCTTTAATTGTTGATTCCAATTATAAGAATTTCCTCTCAATGGTGCAGTAACTGATCGGTTAGAAATAAATTCACTTATGCAGAAAAAAGAAAAGCAAAACTAACATTTATTAGATTTGTTGAATAGCAACATTTTTCGTATTAAAATCCATTATTTCAATATGGTAGATTTTCAACAGCTGAATTATTACAATTTTGACGTTTCTTTAATCTTTTGCAATTCGTTATGCTGTGTAGTAAGTTAGAATCAAAATTATAAAATAAACCGAAAAAGGTGAGCACAGCATTAGCCTGCGCCGACATATATTCGGTGTAGAGGGTTAGAAAGTGGAATAAATTGTTTGCAATGAGGAAGAAAGAAAGAATAACATCTTGTGCAGGATATATTTGTCAGAGAAATATAAAAAAATAAATTATTCCGAGGAAGTTAATGAAGGAAAAATATATTAAACGTAAAAGAAAACCGTAAACTATATAACATGGAGAAACGAAACATGTATCAAAAAGTCTTTAAAGAGAGTAACGTAATTAATAAGACCAATGAAAAGTGTAGTAAACGAAATCGGTGTTGACTGGATAAAATGCAGCTGGGTGGAAAATAATTAGATGATGATCAACATGAATGCTGTTGTGATGTGTCGCTCTTTATATTTCTACTCTGGAAGTGTTTATATTCTACACTCTATTATCAGTTATGAGAATTGAAGTTTTTATTTATTTATTTATTTATTTATTTATTTATTTATTTATTCATTCAATGCCACAGAAATTATTTAGCGGTTTTAGGAGATGCAACTTGCCATGAGAATGAGGATATTCATCTGCGAAGGGCCAACACCTCAACACAGAAAAAAAAAGTTACAATATCATCCATGACGACACCAAAGCAACAGCCCGAAAGTGTGAATAGTCTATTATCAGTCCTACTGCGTGTCACTTGAGAGAAGTGTCTCTTACTATGACATCAGGATGAACAATGCTATCTGGGTGAATTTGGGAGATGGAAACAGGTCGAACACGCACACACACATTCACAAACAAACACACATACACTAGTACATACACCCAAGGTTTCGGTTTCAGTTTCACTATGTGGTAACTTGGGCAACTGCCTTCTACTATAGCCTCAGGTCAAGCAAAAGTTTGCTAGTGGATATATGTGTGTGTGTGTTCCGTTAAACTAACAGTTCTCTACAAAAAAAAAAGAAAACATAATAAAAACACGATATAAAAATACCAAGGCTAAAAATATAGGAAAATATGTAACAAGGCAGATTCATTCGGCTAAACATTCTTCAAGGTGGTGCCCCAGTAGCGACGTAATCTAATGAGAGAAACAAGTAAGAGATTCAAGAAAAAACACCCACACAGAGACGTAGGCAGACAGACAAACAAACACTGACCTGAATAATAATAATAATAATAATAATTCTTTTTATTCTTTTACTTGCTTCAGTCATTTTACAGCGACCGTGCTGGTGTACCGCCTGGTGTACCGCCTTTAGTCGAACAAATCAACCCCAGGACTTATTCTTTGTAAGCCTAGTACTTATTCTATCGGACTCTTAAGCCGAACCGCTAAGTTACGGGGACGTAAACACACCTAACATCGGTTGTCAAGCGATTTTGGGTGGACAAATACAGACACACAAACATATACACATACATACACACATATATATATGCATATATACGACGGGCTTCTATCAATTTCCGTCTACCAAATCCACTCACAAGGCTTCGGTCGGCCCGAGGCTATAGTAGAAGACACTTGTCCAAGGTGCCACGGAGTGGGAATGAACCCGAAACCATGTAGTTGGTAATCAAGCCACTTACCACACAGCCAATAATAATAATAATAATAATAATAATAATAATAACAACATCGAAAAATACCTTAGGAATGAGAACCCAGGTTCGAAATTTCCCCACGACACCTGATGAAAGCTGGAGAGTATATCAGCCGAAACGTTGTGTTAACAACAAGAAGAGGACAATTATGCGTCAATTGTAAATAATGTAAATAGTGCGCATAATTCCTCATCTCTTATAGAACAGAGGTTACTTTGTTCGATTGCACTATTGAAGACTGTGCCCCAGCATGGCCGAAATCCCTGTGAGTTAAAGTGGTAAAAAATTAAAAAGATAAATAGATCCTATAAATGATTTTACAGTTTGTTTAAAACAGCAGCGTAATATTTTGAGAGTGATTCAGTTACTATTTTTAGCATAGTAAACAGCAAGCACGTGGAGAATCCCTAGTTGACTTGTACGTTATGTTTGTCAAGGCACAAACTTTACAACAACCGATGAAGGCAAACATGAATGTGATTTGTTAAAAGATACAAGTAATGTTTAAAATCAAACCCGTTTTCTTTTTTAATTCTTCTTTGTGTGTGTGTGTGTGTGTGTGTGTGTGTGTGTGTGTGTGTGTGTGTGTGTGTGTGTGTGTGTGTTTGTTTGTGTCGGTGTGTGACCAGATAGGCTATTTTACATCCTACGGCGTAAACACATATACGAGGTTTGTTTCTAGCAGCGATGATAAAAATCTGTTATCTCAAACAGCAATCGATTTTCAAGCTGCTAAATTTAGAGGTATGAGCTTCAGGAAAACGCAAACATTCATACGTATAAGAACGTGGATGTAAATAACAGATTACAGTTATTGAAGTATAGAAGACCGGTCGTTCACGGTAGCCATATTGTGGAGACGGGTAAAGAAGAAAAAGAAAAACGAAAAAATAACGCAGAGAATGAAAAAATACCCTAACGAAATGTAAAGAAATTAAAGCCTCTACAACGCATCTCATAGAGAAAAAAAAACATACGAGGATAAAAATAAAGATACACAAAGAAAATACGAAAGAAACTCTATGGAATCAGTTTAAGGATTTTTCAATCTTGCGCGAGCATTTATCTTGGGAACTCTGATTTGGAAATCAGAAGGAAAACGACGATAACAACTGCTATAGCGTAGGCAGCAGCATCGGCAGCAACGACGGCTACAATAGAAACAAGAGCAACCAACAACAAAAATAAAACCCGTGTATATTTAAAGAAAACCCCTACAATAAGTAAAGTAAGACCAAACAAACAAGATGTGGAGGCGTGTGTGTGTGTGCTTACATGTGCGTCTGTGTGTGTGTGGATATATATATATATA
>NC_068988.1:61099397-61100121 GCF_001194135.2 Octopus bimaculoides
TATATATATATATATATATATATGTGTGTGTGTATAAATATGTACGTATGGATGTGTGTATATATAAATGTATGTCTGTATGCGCTGGCTGATATGGTCATATCAGTGAAGATTATGTATATACTCATGCATATAAACAACATTGATAATTTCTCTCAGTCCCCCCATTTGTTTAAAGACTCGATTTCTATATATACGAAACCAAGAGATGTATAGGTTGGTCGAAAGAACATAACAATGCACACACATCTACACATGCATATACACACACATGTTTGTATATTCGTGTGTGTGTGCACGATCCTGTTAGTGTACACACAAAGGGCTTCAGAAATCAGTAAATAAATCAGTGTTTATATAGGAAGCCAGATTTTGATAAGCTGCTGAAACTTCAAGTTTCGTATATCGACGCTTTATAAAATATACGTCGAAAAACAAAAGGGTAAATATATACTGCATCAAAATATCTATGTGTACGCCACTTACATGCATGTATAAAGTCGTATATACACTCATACATAAAGATCTACATGTATACACGCACATGCATACACACGCATAGATATGGACACACACGCACATATATATACACACGTACATATACACACATAAGTAGATAACGCTAATATAGGCATACACAAATATATATATATATATATACAAAAGCGTGTGTATATGTAAATACCAATATATATATATGTATATATATACATACATATATATA
>NC_068988.1:61100470-61102718 GCF_001194135.2 Octopus bimaculoides
GGGGTCTGACGATACGCCATAAAACTAAAGGTTCGTGGATGGGAAACCCAGGGTAATCCCATATACAGGCCTTCCAATATCAGCAACAGAGTATTTTTTATGTATGTATGTATGTATGTATATATGTATGTATGTATGTATGTATGTATGTATGTATGTATCTGTCTATCTATCTATCTATCTATCTATCTATCTAATCTATCTATCTATCTATCTATCTATCTATCTATATACGTACATATATATTTACGCACGCTCGCACATGTCCATACACACACAAATACACACAAACGCGCGCATGTACTCACTCACACATAGAAGAGAATCCGTTTCTTCATTTGTACGCTTTAACGCAATTGAAACGCTGAAGTGCGGAAGTTAAATGTTTTAGAATCACGTTATAGCTAACGTTTATTTATGTTTCTTATTACAAATATGAAAATTGTATTATTCATTTAGTAACTGATGTGGAATTAAATGAGGCAATTAACAATTAATTACTTAATTATCAATGTCATCACTATTGTATTAAGAAGAACGAAAATTTCTCCTAAACTATGTAACCAGAGATGTCACTAATTTCCCCGCGACGTAATATATTTGAAATAATGGAATTCTCTGAACTGTGACCATTTCTTTCATTACCGATACAAGAAAAAATAAATACTTGATAAAATTACCAATTACAACCATGTTCTTTACTTATGAAACAATGGATCGTTTCGTGGAACCTCTCGTGAAACTTTTCGTGAAACGTTTCTTGAACATTAACCCCGACGAAAGAGCTGCCCAGCAATCTCTTGGTTTTTCAGGCACTACTGATACAACATACGCTACTATTACATTTACTTGACGTATAGGCCAAAAAGATGCATTTTCCTTGATAGCTACCATTATTAAATATAGAACAAAGTCGGTGACTTACCAGAATCGATAGTGTATCGGGACGCTGAAACGGCGTTGCTTCCGACTCCACATTCTGAGTTCAAATTCCGACGAGGTAGAAGTTGCCTTTCATCCTTTACGAGTAGGAGAAATAAGTACCAGTCAAGTATTGGAATCGCTGTAATCGACCATCCCACCACCAAATTTCTAACCTTGTGTTTACTTGAGAAAAGATTATACAGAAAATATCGAAACTGGAATAGAAGGAACTGGAGCGAAACTGAAGTTAGTCCAGTGCTATAGATAATAAATAGAGCTTACATTGTTCGCTTGAAACATCATGAGCATTTCTCTATATGAGAATATGCTGCATAAAGTTAAAGGACCTAGATGTATTGAAAGCTTATGTAAAATAAATCGTTATATTTGTGACGTAAAAATTCTACGCCCGTGAAATGCTAAAATATGACAGCCAAAAAGAGTCCAAAGCGGGTAAAGGAAATGAATTGGATTGCTGCTCTAAAACGAAGATGAAGGAAACTCTTCTGAATTATGGAACAAAGAGGAAAATAATTTTACAAGGACGACATGCCATCAAAAACGCTTACGTAATTTATACATATGGCGTCTACAACACACCATTAATTGACTTAGCTAAAACAGCTGTAACGGATGGATCATCTTTACCTTCGTTTGTATTCCCACAAAGCGACTGATCGGATCCCAATAATTTATCTATAGAGTTAAAGATAAGTTGGTATCAAATCTTTAACTGAATATATAAGTGGGAGTGCTGAAAAATTCCTGGCTTGAGGAAGATCAGTTAATTATAATTTTATTTAACCTATTCCCTTCTCAGATTTACACACTGATTGCAACAGTCCTTTAGGTTTTCTAAGACTCGTAAATTCATACACTCATTGCAACGGTCCTTCAGTTTTTGTAAGCCTCGTAAAAGAACTCAGAAGGTTGAGCCTCCATTCAGGCCTTTCGTGATATCCTTAAAGCTAGGAACATTTGAGCATCCGCTGATAAATGAAAATGAGCATGAAGCATTGGCTAATAAGGGTTTCAAATTTCGGCACAAAAAATTGGTAAGTCGACTTCATTGACCTCAGTGTACAACTGGTACTTAGTGCATCGACCCCGAAAAGGGGAGAGGCAAAGTAGACTTCGGAGGATCTTGAACTCAGATCTTGAAGGCGGACAAAATGCTGCTTATCATTTTGCCCGGTATGTTAACGATTTTGCCAGGTCACCACCTTAAAGTGTTGATTAATATTGGAACTGCTGCTGCTGCTGCTCCTCCTCCTCCTCCTCCCCCCTCCTCCTCCTTCTTCTTCTTCTTCTTCTTCTTCTTCTT
>NC_068988.1:61102788-61103245 GCF_001194135.2 Octopus bimaculoides
TATATATATATATATATATATATATATATATATATTTCCTACTTGACTCCATTGTTTTCTTGAAATATTAATCTTCCTGATTACAGTAGCTAATTGCCGAGATAGTAATTTTTTTATATTCTGTAATAATTAGCAGATTTCATATCCGTCTTCAATGATATTAAATTACACAGGCTTTCGAATGGGGTTTCCATTTATTTCACAAGCTTTTTACAGCGAAACATATGGCTACCGGTGAAGAATTATTTTCACATAACTTATTCAACATACGCACCTCCCACACACAAACAAACACACATACATAGATACACAAACGCACGCGTACACACACATACACATACACAAACAGAGACACACAACAACAGTCACACAAATGCAGATGGGAACGGAGAGAAGCAAAAACAAAGCGAGAGGCTGAGAGAGAGAGAGAGAGAGAGAGAGAGAGAGAGAGGTATAG
>NC_068988.1:61103255-61103552 GCF_001194135.2 Octopus bimaculoides
GAGAGAGAGAGAGAGAGAGAGAGAGAGAGAGAGAGAGGTATAGAATAATGTAGAGGAAGAGAGTCATGTTGATTAGGATGCTTAAACATTTGTACGTGCTTATGTGTATATAAATATACATACGTATTTGTGTGTGTAACACTTTCCAAGCATATATACATATATATGAGTATATATCTATATATACACGTATAGATCGTGGATAACTGAACCTGAGAATGTAAATCTGTTGCTGTACACACACACACACACACACACACACACACATATATATATATATATATATATATATATATA
>NC_068988.1:61103637-61104483 GCF_001194135.2 Octopus bimaculoides
TATATATATATATATATATATATATATATATATATATATATATATATATGCATACATACATGCATGTATATGTATATAAACATATACTTTCATATATATTTTACATATACACACGCACATACATACGCCCCTGTATACATACATGTATACAGGCATACCTAATACACACAAATATATATATATATATACATATATATAGATCTATACACACATATACACGCACATATATATACACATGCACATTTACTCACATATATGCATATATATGTATATATATGTATGGATATATAGATATGGGTATATATATATTTGTATACATGCATACATATATAAACATAAATATACACACACGCACATACACATACAAGCACACACACACGCACATACATATATATGTGTGCTGATATTTCTATTCTACATACAGACACGTAAATGTGTGATGTGTATTTTGAGAATTTGAAAATCCATATAATAGAATAAGCGTAATATACGTGATTATGCTAATGAGGCATTGATGAAAAAGTCACGTGATATGGTTTGGTGATTAACTATTTGAATTCAAAAGAATTTTTCTTTCATGCGTAACTTGAAAGGAAATTGCATACTAAGGCAGAAGGCTGATTTCAAGACGACGATTAGCTGTTCACCTGATATTAGCCATTTTGGTAGTTGGTCGTTAAAGCAGATTACTCTATAGAACACAAAAGAAGAATTTAGCATTTATAGTCTAGGATTGGTGGTTCCACTGAAGTTTAAAATGAAAGAATACGGCCTCCATATATCTCCACATACGCACACGCATATATATATGTATATATACAGACACACATAGCTATATATGTATAT
>NC_068988.1:61105024-61107729 GCF_001194135.2 Octopus bimaculoides
AGAGAGAGAGAGAGAGAGAGAGAGAGAGAGAGAGAGAGAGAGAGAGAAAGAGTTAGAGGGACAGAGTGAGAGACTGAGAGGGAGAAAGAGAAAGAAAAAGAGAGAGCTAGGCAGACAGAGGGAGACAGAGAGGCAGAAATAGAAATTAAGAAAGAAAATTATTTACGAATATGAAATATGAAATTTCCTACTTTTCTTTTTCTTTAACTTATTTAACTTTAGCAAAGATGGCGTAATTACCGAATAACTCTACCACGCAATATTATGTCACGTTTTATGAAACGACTTGATGTTCTACGCGTATCGCAGTCCTCTTAGACTTCATCGGTTCTGATTGTGGATGCTTATTTAGATAATGTGCAATCACAAAGGAATTCTCGAGCTTTCCTTAGTTCATTGAAAAAAATTATATATATCCAATACATTTAAGTCCCGTGAGTAGTTGCAATCCAAAGTACTTTCTTGTGCGTAAAGCCTAGAAGTCTTCCAATCCACGTTGTCGATAATCACCACGAGTTTGGATCAGATAATTATACTAAAATTATTTTTCCGATTTTTGGTACTTTTAGTACTTAATGACACATGAATGGGAATTTCATAAACTAATTTTATTGATGATCCCTCTTCAGAGATTTTCGACTTCCTTTGTAACATATGTGAAGCAGTAAGTTGTTTATATTTAACACGTGGGAAGCATTTCAATTATTTTCATATTTTGTTGATATCCACAATCGTCGCAACCGTTGGTGTGTGTGTGTATATATATATATATATATACACTTCCTGCTTAACACAAACTTTCAGCCCCATTTTTTTAAACAAAACACAACTATCAATTTCATGCATCCTAATCTTTCTAACAATTATCTACATGGATTACCATTGAACTTTAAAAGCTCAAAGACAATATAATGTATTGGTATATTTATTTTTATATATATTATTTTTTTATATATTATTTTTTATTTTTTTGTAAAAAACATTTTCATTCTCCCTCTTCTTGAAAACTTGCCATGCAATGAAAGCCGGTTAGAAATCCTTTTTACACATCTATATTAAAATATGCTTTCATTTTATCATTCTGTTTTATTATTTTTCATTTTCCTATTATTTCTCCACGTGCGATTAACACAACCCCACCATTTACTGACTTATATATATATATATATATATATATATATATATATATATATATATATATATAAGAAGGGATGGCCATTAAGTGGACATCCGATATGCTAGAAGAAGGTCATCAACGACCCAACCACAAAGAAAAATAATGTTCTCTAGGAAAAATTCAGCAATCAGCGAGCGAGACAAATGAAAAATATACAAAATAAAGAATTAATTGTATACCAGTTGCCCCATCAATTTTTTTTTACGTAAAAACGTCCGTGGTTCATCAGTACAATCATTCTAAATTCAATATAATTTGCAGAACTATACACGAATTGTCTTCATAAAATTGGACGTGCGTACAGTTCTACCGATTACATTGGAGTTATTTTCAAATGTGTCAGCTCTGGCGCTATATATATATATATTTAAATCAAAGTCATTTTATTCAGCATGGGTAGAAATATAGAGAAAATCGAAGTTGAAAACGCACTGAGAATAGTTGAGATATTTTTTTATTAGTACATTTGAAGCTTTAACCGGTTTCACAGTTTACACTGATTTTTAAAAAGTTCAAATAGAAAGATGTCTTTGCATTTGAGCTTTTCGAAAATCAGTGTAAACTGCAAAACCGGTTAAAGCTTCAAATATAGAGATAAAAAACATTTCAACTGTTCTCAATACATTTTCAAATCTTTTGAAAATAGTAATAATTTCATTATTTTAGCTTCAAATAGCGATTTGATCTTCACCTGAGAACTAGCATATCTATAAACAAATAATTTGAAATTTATTTCTATTTTACAAAGAAAATATTGTTCGTTTGTCGGCAGATGGAGACAATATCAGACCTTTTATTTGTAATTAAAGTTCTATCTGCCAGTGACAAAAATTACCAGCAACTGGAGCGTTTCATTTCATACTGCTGTTGTTTAACAGTATGTTTAACCATATATTGCTAAAATTAAAATCATAGGTGTTTCCAAGACGTAATTTATCTATATTTTCTAAGATATACCCCATTTATAAATGCTGTTGGTGTGATATGAAGCTGGGTCTTTGCAAGTGGTTTTTAGGAAACCAAAGGAAAAAAGGACATTAAAATACATATAATATTTTTTGCAGGTTTGTATGGTGCACTGGTGTGTTTCTGCTTTAAAAATTTAATACTGAAGTAATCCACGCACAAATCATTTAATCTCCATTATCAACATTTTCAGAAAGCAAAGGAATTCTGTTTACTTTTTACTTCAGTTCTGAATGAGACCACACAATGTAACACAGAAGCGCATACACACACTCCAACACACACGCACGCGACACATATATAATCTCTGATTTCACTTCTGTGTAAACGAATATTAGTAATTGTATTTACTTACGGCTAGTTCATGTTAATAACATATGTCAATTCCACTTCACGTCTACCATTAGCGTTATTTTGGCTTCTTAGGCTAAAATATGTAGATAGCATTCCAATAGGGAAACCGATATAATATAAATCTACTCATTCCTCAATCCCGTATACACATACATACATACATACACACATACATACATACATACATATATATATATATATATATATG
>NC_068988.1:61108992-61110106 GCF_001194135.2 Octopus bimaculoides
ATATATACAGAAATATATGTATGTATGTATGTATGTATGTATGTATGTATTGATATGTTCCTTTGTATTTCGCTAATCTCATGTGTGTTTATGTCGGGGTGTTGCAGAAATTTTCGGAGCGCATCACAGTCTTGACTGTAAATCTATTAGTCTGCGTATTAAAGTATTTTGTTTGGCTGAATAAACTGATGTATGTATGTGTGTGTTTGTGTGTGCGTGTGTGTTGTCGAGTCCGTATACGTGTGACTTCTCTCGCTAATTGTATGTTTCAATGTAACCGATTGCAATATATACACGTGTCTCTGTTTGTTTATACGCACAAACACACACACACACACACACACACACACACACACACACACACACACACACACACACACACACACACACACACACACACACACACACACACACACACACACACACACACACACACACACACACACACACATATATATATATGTATATATATATATATATCTGCATATCTACAAATATAAGTCTGCGTCGCGTCTAGTATTTTGTAGATTGTGAATACAAAGAAAACGAAGACATCTTGAATATTTGTGAACAGCTATTTTTACAGAATACCTCCAGAACAGATGACAACATCATGGTCACTAAGATTGTTATCACCTTCATTAATACAATTACATGATAATGGTATTCGGTATTGCGCGTGGAAGAGATAGTGGTGGCTTTAGATAGGATGTTGTTAACCATGGTAGTGGTTACGTTGTATTTGTTGTTGTTGATTATGATGATGATGATGATGAATACTAGGATGTTGATGACGATGGTGATAATGATGTTGATGACGGGACTGAAGAGGTTAATGGAAATGAATAGGATTACAACAATCATCATAACCGTCGCCGCCATTACCATCATCCCTGTTACCATGGTAATGATGACCTTCGACAACGTCATCATCGTCGTCGTCATCGTCATTATTAGCATCGCAGTCGTCGACGTGGGGGTCATCATCAACACCGCCACCGCCAACACCAACATTATCCCCCCCCCCACACAACCACCAGCGGCACCACCAGCACAACAACCACTAACTCTATTACTACCACTACCACCACAACTACACCACCACCACCATCAT
>NC_068988.1:61111020-61111784 GCF_001194135.2 Octopus bimaculoides
TATATATATATATATATATATATATGCATATACATTTATATATGCCTATGTACACACATGTATATATGTAAATTTCTTTCTACGTGCGCATATACATACATATATGCATATCTTTATACACACACATACACACACACATATATATACGTTTAAATACAGATATATATGTGTATATACATACATACATATATATATATATATATGGGAGAATATACAAAAAATAACAACAGACGAGGACAGGTGGTGTAAATAACAAAAGTATATATTAGTATATATATATGTGTGTGTGTGTGTGTGTGTGTGTGTATGTGTGTGTGTGTGTGTGTGAGTGTTTTTACATATATATATGCAAATATTTGCTCACATGTATGTATGTTTGCGTATGGATGTGTCGGTGTAAAATATATATCTCCAGATTCTATTTGTGTGTCTGAGGGCTCTGATTGAAAATGTTAAATCTTGTGTGTGGTTGAGGCAGGGTTGAGGTCGTTGTCTGGAACAGTGTTATTGGATATAATGAAGGTGGTGTATGTATATGCATGTGCTGAGTATTATTGCAGCTTTTATAATGCAAGGATACATACATGAATGTATGTTTACTCGTTTACTTGTTGTGTGAGTGCGTGTGTATGCGTGCCTGAAGGTCCGTCTGTGTGGGCATTTGTCTAGACGTGTACACACACACACACACACACACATATATATATATATACATATATACATATATACATATATACATATATGTATATATATATATATATATA
>NC_068988.1:61112573-61116458 GCF_001194135.2 Octopus bimaculoides
TTATAATTATTATAATTATTATTATTATTATTATTATTATTATTATTATTATTATTATTATCATTTTTATTGTCAGTGTTATTGTTATTATTCATTATTATTATTATTATTATTATTATTATTATTATTATTATTATTATTATTATTGTTATTATTAGTATCATTATAATTATCATTTATTATTATTATTGTAATTATTATCATTATTATTATTATTATTATTGGTGTTGTTATTAGTATGTGAAGGCACATGGCTCAGTGGTTAGAGCGTCGAGCTTACGATCGTGAGGTTGTGAGTTCGAATCCCGGACCGGGTTGTGTGTTGTGTTATTGAGCAAGACACTTTATTTCATGTTGCTCCAGTTCACTCAGCTGTAGATGTGAGTTGCGTCGTCACAGGTGCAAAGATCTATCGGCCTTTGCCTTTCTCTGGGATAACACTGGTGGCGTGAAGAGGGGAGGCTGGTATGCATGGGCAGCTGCTGGTCTTCCATGAACAACCTTGCCCGGACTTGTGTGCCTGGGAGGGTAACTTTCTAGGTGCAATCCCATGGTTAGTCATGACCGAAGGGGGTCTCAGCATATCATTATTATTATTATTATTATTATTATTATTATTATTATTATTATTATGATTAGTAGTAGTATTAGTAGTGGTAGAAGAGGTAGTATTATTATTAGTAGTAGTAGTAGTAGAAGTAGTAATAGTAGTAGTATTAGCAGCAGCAGTAGTAGTAGTAGTAGTACTACCACTACTACTACGAGGAGGAGGAAAAGAAGTTACAAGTACATAAATATATCGAAAAATTGAAGAAAATTTAAAATGGTCGCCAAAGTCAGAGGGAGAGAAAAGAAAGAGAACGCGAGAGAGAGAGAGGGGGAGAGAAGGATGGAGAGGTGAGAGTGGGAGAGAGAAAGAGAGCCGGGGAGAAAGGGACAGCAACAATAAGAAAAAGGAACAAAACATTTCATTTTTTACATTTTACAGAATGCTTTTGTTAATAATTTTTCAGTTGCAGTGGTTATAATCATCGTTATTGTCGTTGTTGCTGCTGTTATAGTGGGAACACATAGCAGTTGCTTTTTGTTGTTATTTAAAAAAAATTCTATGTGTCTTACTGATCATTTCTTAATTATTGTTATCTCTTTTTTCTTTTTGATAATTGTCGATAGTTTTAAAATCAAACTAATGCGAACTGACAGAAGAATCAATGTAGTGGATATTGCAGCTCGCTCAATGATTGATGTGTGGGTGAGAGGAAGATGACGAGCAAATGAACGAAAGAATGAATAAACGAAATAATTCGTGGTAATAAAAATAATAAATAATAATAATAATAATAATAATAATAATAATAATAATAATAATAATAATAATAATAATAATAATAATAATAATAATAATGATAATAATAATAATAATAATAATAATAATAATAATAATAATAATAATAATAATAATAATAATAATAATAATAATAATGATAGCGATAATAATAAAATGATTACAGGAAACCCCATTCATGGCAAATACTGGACTAAACTAAATGCAAAAGAAATAGACAAAGCAAAATCCCAATAATGGCTTAGGAGCTCAGGACTCAAAGCAGAGACTGAAGGATTTTTAATTGCAGCACAAGACCAAACCCACGCCATTAGAAATGACCAAATGCATATAATGAAAAGAAACATAACAAGTAAATGCAGAGCATGTGGAGATGGACAAGAAACAATAAATCATATTTTCTCTCGTTGCCCAGTCCTGGCTAAGAAGGAAGATATTCACAGATATCACAGAGCTGGGACTTACATTACACTGGAAGCTATGCCAACACTATGGAATAACAACAGAAAAAAGATGGTATAAACACACGCCAGAAAAGGTCACAGAAAACGAGAAAGCAACCATACTCTGGGATATGCCAATACACACATATAGAGAAATTAAGGCAAATAGACCAGATATAGTTGTCAAAGATTATGAAGAAAAAGAATGCTTTCTAATTGCTGTGTCAATACCGATAGATGACAGCGTTCCTCTAAAAGAAATGGAGAAATTTCAAAATACAAAAACATGGAAATTGAGGTAACTCGAATGTGGAGTCTGAAGACAGAAACAATTCCTATCATAATAGGCGCATATGGTATTATAAAAAATATTCAGGCAAATACATGAGAAAAACACAATGACTAACAAATATATATATAACATACAGAAAAATAGCACGACTGGGTACCACTCATATCCTACGTAAAACACTTTCAATGCAGTTTATATAAGAGCTTCACAACAAATCGCAAGATATACCCAAGGCACACAGATCTGCACTCGGCAGTGCACTGAAACACGTGATAAAAATAAGACTACTGAATGACAATGATAATAATAATAATAACAACAATAATAATAATAATAATAATAATAATAATAATAATAATAATAATAATAATAATAATAATAATAATAATAATAATAATAAAGCATGCGAACAATAGAGGTCATGCTTCTAATAATTGGTGAGTTAGGAACAGGAAGACAAGATATAGGCAAATCGCTATAACCTATATGTTAAATTGAGCCAAGAAAATTTAACGGGTATGCGATTGTCTCGTTTACGAGAAATCATAGTCAAATTCTCTTACAAGCGATACACTGGTATCTCGTACGTTGAGATTCCAGATTGCCAAAATATTTAACAATGTGTTGTTGTTCAACCTATAGACCTAAATCCGTCCTTGGCCAGGACGCCTTACATTTCATTATCATAATTCGGTAAGGCGGTGAGCTGGAATGATGAATAACGCGTCGGACGAAATGCATAGTCCTTCTTTGCGTTCGGCGATTAAATTCCGCTGATGTTAACTCTACTGTTCCTTCTTTTCGTGTCGAAAAGCACTGGAGTCTGTTGAAATCAAGTTCCTCTCTTAGCCGAAAACTGCTGGTCTCGTGTCAAAATCCGAAAAAATTATCTTTGCCCCGATAGATAGTTCACTAAAAATTACATTATTCAACAGGGCCACTGTTTTTTTTTTCTAAACAGAAGATACGGATGTTATTTGAATAGGATTTAGTTGCTATTTGTAGCAAATTCAGTAATGAAATTATCAAGGATGATTTACTTTCATCCAGATATGAGAGATCTGAGGCTAACCATCAATGTTAGCACAAGAACATTTTTAAATAGTCTCTTTAAATAGAACCCAGAGTAAGCACAATGCATATCAAGTAATTTCAGGAAACAGAAGTCAAGCAAATAAGAGAAAAACACAGTCAAGAAACATCAGTAAGTTGACTAGCTTAGAAATAAAAGACATTATTTCGCATAGAAGAAATGAAGAAATTACATTCCCGTAGTATATATGCATTTCATTCTAAAGACATGGGGTACTTTAGAAAACAAAATGGAGTTTTATTAAAATATTGCATTTTACAGAGGATATTTTAGACTATGAATCTATAAATATGTATGAAGCTAATACATATGCATAAGAGAGGAATTAAGATATATGAATATATGTATTACCTAATCGGAATGAGTACTACAAATACAAGCACATACAGGAATACATATTCACATACACTAAATGACAAATACGCACACATAAATATATACTATGCACACTCAAGTGTGTGTTTGTTTGCAACAATGTATAGATTTGTGTATTTACAACATTTCACTGTTTATGTGTATATATTTGTGTTTGTATATGCGAATGAATGCATATTTTTGTGTTTATGGGTAGATATATGCATTTGTGTTTCTAATTCTGCTATAGACAAGTACGAATGCAAACGCATACACGCACACACACACATACACACAACAATTTATATATACATAGCTGTATATATATATATATATATATATATATATATATATATAT
>NC_068988.1:61116657-61118791 GCF_001194135.2 Octopus bimaculoides
TACGAATATTTAATTTTAAGAGTACTCATTTTCATATTTATGCAAAACGCATACTTACATAATAAGACACATCAACAGCGGGAATTCACACATACATACATACATACATACATACACACGTACAAATGTAATAATTCTTTTTCATACTTCTTCAATGTATTGAGGTCTGCAAGAGTCAACAGTGTTTCAGAAGAATGTTTAAAAAACTAAAAACAAAAACGCTAGAAAAAACCAAAACAAAAGAGAAAAGAACCAACTATTTATGCATCTAATGAATATTTTTCTATTCTATTTCTCAAAAGGAAAGACGACCATATCAGTTCAATGCCTGCATTGACCTGAATTTCTATTTGAAGACATTATTCAAAATACTATTCTTTCACCTATTTACAGTCTCTTTTATTGAAGGGAAAACTATGACGGGTTTTATACGGCGAACCACTCCAAACAGTTTTGAATACATTTTAAGTAGTTTGACTATGTTTTAGAATAAGTACATGAAACCTGTGACCTTATTTAAGAAACAATGATCATATATATATTCGTGACGATATCCGGGTATTAACATCAGTTGTATCTTACAGTTCAATTGACCTGGGATCGTTCGAAAACCACGGAACACAATAATGTGAATGAGATTTTATAAGGAAGACTAATTCTGCTTTTGGAAATGCCGGAACGCCTCGACTCAACTATGCTAAGGTCGGAACACGTTTATAGTTTAGAAATCAACTAACTTTCGCAAATATACTAAACATTCTAGTATGCTTAGTAAACATACTAAACATGTGGTTCTCAGTTCCATACCGTTATATTGTATATTCTTAAAGAATTTCCAGGAATAGCTTCAGTCAGAGATCTAAGGACTGAGAAGAATATCAGTTAGATGGAAATTGTTGTTAGATATAAGAATGGGATCCAAACCCGTCGTAATGTTTAGTAACAATGATGGACGCTAAATTCATTTAATGAAACCGATTCAACGACGAGTATCGGAAAAAGCTTGAGTAGGACATGCTTCGCCTAATTGGATCAGCTCTGGACAAGAAGAAGGAAAAACAGCCTCGACAAGCACGAAATTCTCTACGCTTGAGTTACTTTAAAACTTCTTGCCGATTAAAAATAATGAAATGTATATATATACTCATGTAGTGCTTCCTTCCTTTCCAGTTTGCACTAGAAGACCATATATGTGTGTGTATGTGCATTTGTGTGTATGTGTGCGTGTTTGTATATATATATATATATATATATATACGCACAAACACATGAACACACACAAACACATACACAGACACACACACATAATGCAGTGTGGGGCATTCTAGTTATTCAATATATATATATATATATATATATATATATATATATATATATATATATGCGTGTGTGTGTGTGTGTGTGTGTGTGTGTGTGTGTATTATGTCGTCTATCTATAAACACAAATACAAGCGTTGTTTCCTGTGTATGAAACTATATATACTTTCGCTTTCATTCATTAAATCTTCAAGAAACTATGCACTGCAAACTACGAGCTAAAAAACAAAAAACAAAACAAACAAAACAAAACAAAACAAAACAAAACAAGACATTCTTTATAAAATCTGCCTCTGTTGTTTGGAAATCTATTCAGTTGCCCACTCCCAATAGCATATCTTTGATTAAGAATTCCTGCAGCATTGGGAGTAGTTTAAAATTCTGGCACAAAATTACTGGCGCTAAATTTGGCATTGTGTCCTTGTTATAAACAACATAAACCCTTTCTTTAAGCACCTTAAATATTGGAAACTGTTTCCCTTGTCAGCTCTAAAACTACTCAAATATACATTCCTTATTTCCAGAAATAAACAAAAGTCTGGCAATGCAACTTTATTTTAAGTATTTCTCTTTTCTGCAGCATGAAATCTCATTCATACGATTTCTTTCGCCATACTTCTTATTGTGTCTATCATTTTCAATCTAACCTTCAATCTATATATCTATCTATCTATCTATCTATCTATCTATCTATCTATCTATCTATCTATTTATCTATCTATCTATCTATCTATCTATCTATCTATCTATCTATCTATCTATCTATCTATCTATCTATCTATCTATCTCTGCATATACATGAGTGTAGATATACATG
>NC_068988.1:61118801-61119873 GCF_001194135.2 Octopus bimaculoides
TGTAAATATATATATATATACATTAATATATATGTATGTGTGTGTATATCTATGTGAATATATATTTATATATACTATTTACATGCATATATATGTATCACTCGCCCCACCTTTCTCTATCTCTCTTTGTCTATATATAAAGTTCCATACATACATGCTTACATACATACGTACAAACAAACAATACATACATGCATACATACATACATACATACATACATACATACATACATACATATCTCTGTATCTTTAATCATGAATCTGTTCTGGTCTATGTCTCTATATTTAGTTATACATGTGTATATATATGTATGTATTTATGTGTGTGTATGCATGCGCACAAATACAAAAAGACAGACACACAGCCACACACACACACACACACACACACACACACACACACACACACACACACACACACACACACACACACACACACACACACACACACACACACACATATATATATATATATATATATATATATATATATATATATACATATATGTATATATTTCAATACTTCATACTCCCTCCGCCTTTCTTTCCATTTCCCAAAATCCACTATTTTTACATCTAACCCTTTTTCCTCTCTATCCTTACTTCCGTCCCCACATTTTTCCATTATACAATGCAATCTATAAACAGCTCCAAGTCGTAACTCTTTCGGTGTTGCCAAAGGGATTTCGTTTTCCCCGTTGGCTAATAAACAAAATTTACCAGTTTAGCAGGAAGGCAATTTTGCGCCATCGTCTATTTTCTTTCTCCACCGGGGAATTTTACGTCATTCCGCTTTTGTTCTGTAGTGGGAAGCATTGAATTCTCACACGCTCACGTATTCACACAGGCGCACGCAGAGACTCAAGTACACCCACACATCACACGCACTCACAATACACACATTCACACACACACACACGTATAGAGAAACCCTCTCATGCGCACCAAGACACAGTATGATATATACATACGTCAGCATCATGACAGCCTATCATTGTGTATGAGTGTATATGTATGAGTAAGTACGAAATCATTCATCTGCTACGGTATTTATACGTATATATATATATAT
>NC_068988.1:61120253-61120946 GCF_001194135.2 Octopus bimaculoides
ATATATATATATATATATATATAGTGTCCAATGGTGGGCTTCAAGAAAGCTCTGAGTGTACGTGTGTATCTGTGTATACGTACATTTCTTATTGTATTCACAACGAAGTTAATTTGTGTAATACATATCTCCCTCATTCTATCTTTCCTATATACACATTTTTATTAACGTTATAGAAAATACGCACTTCTTGACGAGATTGTATTCGAGATATAAAAATACGCTGGTTGAATACAAGAATAATCATAAAGTTATATTTTATTTTCAAGGGAAAATTGATTTTTGGCGATTTTGTTTTCTTTTTCTCTTCGTTACCTCACCCTTAATTTAAGGGAAAAAGCTAATTCTTTTTATTTATGGATACCTTCCCGGTTTTATTTATTTTCGGTTTTTCGTATTTTTTATTTTCATGTCTAAACGTTTCGTAAAAGAGTTGAAGATAATATATTTATGTGATGGCTTTTGTTTTATATAAGGAATATTTTGAATTGTTTTGAATACTTTCATTCTCAACGAAGTTTCATTTGGGAAATAAAACATGTATAAGAATAGTAACAATAAGTTTGTCACAAATAGTGAAACGGTAACCTTTGTAAGAGAAAAGAATTGCAGTGCATAAAATATTCGCTGGAAGAATACAACCATACGTACATGCATGCATAATTACAGATGTACGTATATATATATATATAT
>NC_068988.1:61122296-61122806 GCF_001194135.2 Octopus bimaculoides
ATATATATATGTACATATACACATATGTACTTTGGGTGTATTATTCTGAGTAGTGCCTTGCTAAGTTTTTTAACCATCATCGGTTGGAGTGTAAAGAATAGCTGGTGTACTGTAGACTGAAGACGGGTGGTACTATTGCTTCTTGGGGTCTTAAGAATCTGAGCGATGAAGTCAAAATGTGGGCAAACTTAGGTGCAGTATGCTATATAATTTGGTACTCTTAAGTTTTAATGTTGATGAGAGTTGGCATCATGTCATCCTTTTATCTACACATTGATTATTATTTTCTTCCTTTATTTCACTTTTTCGACTGTAACTACCGTGGGGGAATAACATGATGGTCTTTTAATCGAGCAAATCTGCCAAGTGCTTGTTTTTTTTTTTTTTTTTTAAGGCTAGTACGTTTTCTGACGGAATTTTGGATCTTTTATAGGCAGGTAAACAAACCAGCTTTCATTGCCAAGCAGAAGAGGAGAATAAACAACTCTCTACTCACATATCTCTCTCTCT
>NC_068988.1:61122816-61125366 GCF_001194135.2 Octopus bimaculoides
AAACAACTCTCTACTCACATATCTCTCTCTCTCTCTCTCTCTCTCTCTCTCTCTCTCTCTGTTTCTCTCTCTCTCACTATCTATCTATTTATCTATCTATCTATCTATCTATCAGTCTGTCTGTCTGTCTGTCTGTCTGTCTGTCTCTGTCTCTGTCTCTCTCACTCTCTCTCTTTTATACTTCAGTTTGTCTGCCAAATCCAACCGGAAAGCATTGGCGGTCTCGAGGGCTATAGTGGAATTTTTTTATCCCCGGTGACAGGCAGTGCGACTGACTCTTGATCAGAAGCAATCTTCTTACCAAAATATTCAACTTTATCTTTAAATTAGAGGTAAAATATTTTACCAACACACACACACGCACGTACACACACACACACACACACACACACACACACACACACACACACACACACACACATGCACACACACACACACACACACACACACACATATATATATATGCGTGCATGCATGTGTGTGTGTGCGTGTATACATATGCATATCCAGGAATCAATGAAGAATGCTTGTTGACTGATAAGTGTGTTATTTTGCACCAAATATTTTAAAAATTATTTGCTTATAATATCTCTGTGATGGGTTAACAATTTCTACATGTACTTAGGGGTCGCAGTAATAGTAGTAGCAGTAGGAGATTTGTCGCGAGTTTTGTTTTAGATATAATCTGTAAAATTTTCAACTAAGATATTGGTAAAGTGGTAATTTTAAGTTCGACTTTGTTTAAACGCGCTTTTCTTTCTTTACTGTCTTCGTGGTTTAGCGTTTAAGATATTTTATAACCAAGAATCACTAATCACCCGAATATTTCAGAACTTTATTACGCAATAAAGTGAACATTTTTACACATTTAGATTCTCTCATTTCACCAGTGACACTGGAATCCATGCTGACATGAAATGCGATTCTTGTCAGTGGTTTAATGCATAAAATGTAATAGAAATCCACAGTAGCCTTCGATGTATTTTAATACTTTTATGCTTTTGAAAAGTTTGCTGTAATTAAATATTATTAATAATTCATGTCATATAGACAGGGAGGCAAAGCCCTAACCAGTAATTGCAAGCGAGCATGACTTGATAGTATGTACGATGACCTCACTCATTGCCGTAGGTGTTTGCATATTCACGATCGGATATAGATATCATTTCGATAATTGGCACAGCGGAAGATGACATATACGGTGAGACAGGGTTGTACTATATCCCTGCTGGTACATACATTAGCCGAATAGATTGATGCTTCTTTGCCTAGGAATCGAACTCACGTTCTTATGACCGTGAGCCTGTCACACTATCTACTAAGATACGGAACCTTATACTCATTGAAGGATAATGGAATTTAACGTCGTATTTTTAGTCATATTTAATTTGTTTTTTTGAATATATATACGCCATTCTATTACTGCTCTAGTTCTCTTCCATAGTGGCCAAAGTAATTTTGTCTTTGAGTGTTACTATTTATTGTCTAATGTATATTTCTAAATTATAGAAATCCGGTTTTTTTTGCTTCGTAAGTGAAGTTGAATGAATTTCAGTTGAATATTGGCTTGACAAATAGTATGATATTTTATGCCTCAAGATAAGTTCAGATGTGCCACTATATCTAGTTCTGAGTTGATTTGCTAATCATGTACATTTGTATCAATTAATGCTATTTAAATTATATGACAGAAAAGCTCGTGTGACGTTTTTGTTTGAATTATTTCATGCACTTGAATGATAAATATTAAACAATTTGGTTTAGAAATTATTCAACAATCTTTTTACTTGTAGAAAGGCTGTTTCAATATTTTATGTATCATCAGAACAGTTAGCATTAATTATATTTTGAAAATTTTCAATAGATTGAGGAGTATGGACGATATAACTGTTTTCACCTCAAATCAGAAAGAGACAGAAATAGATAGATAAAGAGAGAGAGAGAGATAGAGATAGAAAGACGATGTAAGAGAGGGAGAGAGGGAGAAATAGAAAGAGAAAGAGAGACGGAGAATATTAAAAGAAAAGTAAGTCGGCGCAGAGGCCGAATATATTTAACTCATTTTTTTTTCTGAGAAGTTTTGTATATATTACGGAAAATTTCATGCTGTTTAAACCTAAGTTATCAACCATTTCTTTCCCTTGTATATCTAAATCAATTGAATCAACTACGTGGTAGTGCATCCAGCTTTTTGCTCTTTTTGAAAAAAAAAAGTGAATGAGTGAAGTCGATCATGAATGCACTTCTATGGAGAAACTTGCCTTTACTAAAATATAGTATAATTGTACGTGTGAGTTTATGCGATAAACGGACTGTTTACTGAAAATCGTAGAAAAAGAAACACAAGAATCACAAGTGTGTTTCACTCGTCTTCTTGCAAGTATGCACAAAGGCAAAGCTCTCAACAAAAAGTAATAAGAACGGCAAAAATATTTCGGAATACATACCGACAGACAGACAAATAGACAGACAGACAGACAGACACACACACACACACATACATACATACATATATATATATATACATATATATATATATATATATATATA
>NC_068988.1:61125659-61126373 GCF_001194135.2 Octopus bimaculoides
TATATATATATATATATATATATATATGTATGTATGTATATATGTATATATATATATATATGTGTGCGTCTGTGTGTATGTGTGAATGCATACATACATGTATACAAATTTATTTTTCCTCTCCCTCCCTAATTATAGCATAGATATACACACACCCAAGCACACACACAGACACACAGGTACGTATGTCTATGTGCACATAGTGGGGGAGGAAAATAAACGAATCAAAATATGGGTGCTAAAAACAGATTTAAGTACACGCGTACTTACATACATACATACATAAGTACAAACCCTCAGACAGATATACACATTTGTATATTAGATTGAAAGAGAATACGAAATTGAGAGACAGTGTAAGAGGGACAAATTAAATTGCTTTGCAGCATTTAAAGTGAACGGCTTTAAAAGCAAAAATGACGTAGTAAAGCGGTAATATTAATAGAGGTGATCTTAGATTTAACCCGAAATGCTTTAAACCAGATTGCCATCAAATATTAACAAGCGTGTCATATCGTAGCCGAAATGTCGGAACGAATTCAAAGAACATCAAAGACAAGCGGTAGCCATCCATAAAGAAGAATCTAGTTACGATGTGATTTTAAAGATGACATTTAAACAAATCTCTAGCGAACGAAATGCTGACTAATGACTAGAACTGAATAAACAGCAATGCACATGTATATATGTACGTATATATATATATATATATAT
>NC_068988.1:61126851-61129351 GCF_001194135.2 Octopus bimaculoides
TATATATATATATGTATGTATGTATGTATGTGTGCATTAGAACAAACTGATGGTGTTAAGAGGAATTCACCCTAATGGTTTTTAGATTGGAATTTCAAACACAGATGTAAGGATCTTTGTAGATTTCGATTCTACGTTCACTTAGTGATTAGAATTTACGACGATGCGTGTTTGATAAATATGTGTGACCGTCTGCGTTATTATTATTATTATTATTATTATTATTATTATTATTATTATTATTATTATTATTATTATTATTATTATTATTATCATTATTATTATTATTATCATTATTATTATTATCATTATTATTATTATTATTATTATTATCATCATCATTATTATTATAATCAATATTCTTATTGATATGATTAGTATCATTAGTATTAAGGTGGCGTACTGGCAGGAACGTTAGCACGCCGGGCAAAATGCTTAGCGGCATTTCGTCCGTGTTTACGTTCTGTGTTCAAATATCTCCAATGTCGATTTTGCCTTTCCTCCTTTCAGGGGTCGATAAATCAAATACCAGTTGAGTACTGGGGTCGATGTGATTGACTATCCCACTCTTCACAAATTTCACGCCTTGTGCCTATAACGGAAAGGATTATTATTATTACTATTACCTTCCTCAAAACACAGGGTGCCCATGGTTTTTATTGGATTTTTGCATTTGCAGCCCTCAAACACCTCCTCTCTATTGTGGATTACATATTGTTGATCTCCCTTTTTTAAAATTATATGAGTCTTGTTTATACGCTAAACCCTCACAACCACACACACTCACTAACGCACACACACACACACACACACATTTTCATTTTGTCCTGTGCTGCCCATGATATTTTTCTTCATTTAAACACTTGTGGTTAATAAAGAAATCATCATCATCATCATTATTATTATTATTATTATTATTATTATTATTATTATTATTATTATTATTATTATTATTATTGTTGTTGTTGTTGTTGTTGTTGTTAAGTGGGCGATCTGTCAGAATTGCTAGCACGCTGGAAGAAATGCTTAGCGGTATTTCGCCCATTGCTAAATTCTGAATTCAAATATCGCTGCGGTTGACTTTGCCTGTCATCCTTTGGAAGTCGATAAATTAAATTAAATCGTCCCCAGTTGCGTACTGGGGTCGATCTAATCGACTGACCCCCCTCCCCCACATTTTCGGGCCTTGTCCCTAGAGCAGACAAGATTATTATTATTATTATTATTATTATTATTATTATTATTATTATTATTATTATTATTATTATTATTATTATTATTATGTGTATGAATCTTCTTTACCGAGTGCTTTTACTATGGAAACCAATTTAACTTTTGTTTTTGTTGACACATGAAAGACATCTAATTGTTTACGATCTATAACGTAAATCTCAGGTGGTACTTGAATAAAATATAAATTATGACCCTCAGAAATTTCGAATCCAACCTGTTTTAACAACTTTGTTAAATATGTTGACACCAGAAAGAAAGACAGGTGTGAGAAGGAGTCGCCTTGAGTTAGTTTTTGTAATATACTAGTGAGTGCTGAATAGTTAGTGGCTTTGGGTAAAAGAAAATACCGGAGGACCAGTTAATTATGATCTTATTCAACACATACTCCTCTCACACATGTATTGCAGCAGTACTTAGGTTTTTTTAAACCCTGTAAAAGAACCTGGAAATTTGGATCTCTAACAATGTTTTTGCGATACCTTTAAAGCCAGGAACTTTTCAGCATACCCTCGTACATGGATGTCTCCACCAGCAGAATTATTTGTCTTTTACACGTGACATATTTGAGGTACCTGTTCGTAGGTTCTTCTAGGATCCATATATGGGTATGTAAGTAATGAAATCTTCAGAGCGTTCTTTGTCATCTAGAAGCGAAATTGGTAATTAATTAAATTGATTCTTACTGTCAGCTGAGACTTGAAAGCGTCTGTTGTGATTTTATGCGCACGCGCTATTAACCATATGTGACATTACTCTCCACATCACCATTGCAGGTATCCCTTGCTCGACTTTTATCTCTTTTGCCGTTGGGCTTTATTTTCTTTTATTTGGTTCTTGGTTATTTGCTTTGGGTCGGTGTTGAAATATTTCTTTTTATGTCATATGTAAACGAACATGAGTTTGTTTTTGAAGCGTTGAAATGTATTGTAGAACAAGTAGAAAGATGTATTTTTCCAACACGTAAATACTGCACAGTATATATAAACGATAAGAGTCTTTTAAGAGGAGAAAAGTTTGCCGTCAAATTTTTATCCTCTTAAAAGGCTCTTATCCTTTATATATACTGTGCAGTATTTACGTGCTGGAAAAAATATCTTTATATTTCTTTTTGTTTAAAGGATCTTTATTACTTTTCATCACAACGGCCTTTCATTTCGGACACGGCTACATTTTGTTTCATTTACGAAATATCTCTATAGTATTTTGTGTCATTTTTTAAACCAATTATGTCTACTCCGGCCATATATAATGAAAAATAAAATGCCTG
>NC_068988.1:61131562-61138456 GCF_001194135.2 Octopus bimaculoides
ATTATTATTATTATTATTATTATTATTATTATTATTATTATTATTATTATTATTATTATTATTATGAATCTCACTATTTGTGCTAACGTTATCTTTTCTATCTTTCAAGTGTTCTATTTCTGTGTTTTATATCTGCTTTCGGATTTGAGAATGTTGCACCTTTTTAAATACATTAGTCTTTTGGGTTTCAACGTTACACTTCGAACAGAGTTATTTGTTCTCTAAATGTTATAGCAAAATATTCTTGTAGTTACCTTTATGGGATGGGGGCTAGATTGCAAATCTAAAAAATGCATGTAATATAGAAGCTTTTCTCTCTGAGGTCCATTGTAGCCTACTTTATTTCATATGCAGGATCTAAGGAGCAATCAGTGATTCTATATTTAGCTGGCTATCATTTTAAGTGCATATCGGATTTTTCTTTTTCTTTTTGTTGGCAATGCGGAATCTTTTACACTCCATCTTACAATGGGTTTATAGAACAGATTCAAAGCATGCATTTGCTGTTTAAGTTTCGGTTCTATCTTTTATCTATTATCTGTTTCAGTTATTGAACTCTGGTCATGCTGGGGTACTGCCTTACAGTCCCAGTCACACAAATTCACATTAGTTCTTATTTTGAAGTTCGGTACATATTATCTCGCTTTCTTTTGCTGAACCGCTAATTCACTTGGACCTGAACAATTAAACATCGGGTGTCGAATAATGTGTGAGTCAAGCACAGATATAAAGAAACTCTCTTTCTCTCACGCACGCGGGCAGACACACGCATACATACACGCAAGCGCACAGACACACACACACACTTACACATAGAAATATCTGTGTATATAATCAGTGATTTATAATAATAAACACTTCTGTCAGGATTTCATTTTTATTATCATAATAAAAAGGCGGCGAGCTAGCAGAAGGATTAGCACGTCGGGCGAAATGCTTAGCAATATTTCGTCTGTCTTTGCGTTCTGAGTTCAAATTCCTTCGAGGTCGACTTTGCCTTTCGGGGTCGATAAATTAAGTACCAGTTGCGTACTGTGATCAATCTAAACGACTGGACCCCCTCCCCCAACATTTTAGTCCTTTTTCCTAGAGTAGAAAAGATTATTATTATTATTATTATTATTGTAAACAGGTGGTGAGCTGGTAAAATCCTTTGCTCGCTAGGCGAAATGTTTAGCGGTATTTCGCCCGCTGGTATGTTCTGAGTTCAAATTCCACCTTTCATCCTTTTGGGGTCGATGTAATCGACTCATCCACCCCCTCCCCAAATTGCAGCGCTTATGGTGAGATTTGATAGTATTATTATTATCATTATTATTATTATAGAGTATTTACATATGCATACACTTTATACTATCTGTCGCTCGCTGGTCATTAGAATATTTTAGATACTGAGGTGGATTCCAGGAAGTGTATTGCACCCCTTCATAGAAAATGTGTATGAAGCATTGTTGAAAGAGTTAAATATTATTGGCCAGTTTAACAACCACAGATTTACGGCCAGTGATTCAATTAACACAATGTGTACAATCAAATAACTCACTGCAAGTCATTTCCCAACGAGCTCAAAACTCCGTAATTATCTCCTATATTTTCAGCAACCGTCAGTTTAGGGACGTTATCGTAAGGGTAATAGAAATGCATGGCAATAATATAGTTCTTCTCAACAAATTAAATAAAGACAGAGAGAAAGTTTGGCATTAATCCAATGAACAGGTCACCAATTATTCCAAATGTTCAGATAATAATTATTAACTTGTTCCTTTATGGAATTCAAGTGACAAATTAGAAGAATGTCGAAGTGTGGTTGAATCAGTACTGTATCGCGCTGGCTGGTCTGCTGGCCTATGACTCTATAGTTTTGTATGTATCACGTTGTTAATAAAGCGATCTACCCATTGCCAAAACAGTTTAACCTAAACAGCCACACAAACACACACCGACCACATAACCTGATGCTCTGCAGCATACTACTATCAAATGCAGCTGATGCAGTAATGCATAAATGCAATTAGATTCAGATATAATATACAGCAAGACACGCTGGAATGGAATAGACTTCCATGGGGTACCTGTGTACTTGGATACATTCCATGAGATGAAGGTTCTAAATTTGATTCTTCCGTTTGGGCGATGTTTAATAAGAGGTCTACTCTGATCGGGTACTTAGGGTAAAAAAGAAAACAGCTCTGTGACTATCTCATCACTTTGGAAGTTACTGTGGCCACATTATGCAAAGTGTGCTAACTTAAAGACGGCATTTAATTATTGGAGCAATGTATAGTTATTATAATTTGGATTTTGACTAAAGCGACAAGCTTGCAGAATCGTTATCAGGCCGGAGAAAATGCTTAGTAGTAATTGTCAGTAGTTATATTCAAAGTTCAAATCATACTGAAGTCAGCTTTGGCTTTAATCTATTCGGGTTCGATAAACGAAGTACCAGTTGCCAACTGAGGTTGATGTAATTGAATTCTCCGTCTCCTACGGAATTTAAGAGCGTGCGTATGCACTAGAAATGATTATTAGAAGATGTAATCAATCTCGTACAGGTCCATTATTCACTTCTTTGAGTGTAATACCCGTTTCTAATTTGGGCACAAGGCTGGTGATTTTGGGGGAGGCGTTTACTTGGCTACACTGGCCTCTCTATTTGAAGGGTGAAAGGTAAGCTTAGCTGGAATTGAACCCAGAACTTAAACATCAGTCGCAAATAACCAGAAGTAATAAATAAAGCAGCAGGTGAGCATTGGAGACGACGTATTTGACACCCAACGCACCCCGAAATTTCAGGGATAGGAAATTAGAATACATCTATCCAGTAGTGTACTGGTACTTATTTTATCGATCTCGAATTATTGAAAGGCAAAATTTGACCTCAGCAGATATTGAACGTGAAGGCAGACGGAATGTCGCTAACCATTCTGTCTGGCGTGCTGTTGGTTCTGTCAGCTTGAAGTCTTTGAAATAATCCTTTCTATTATAGGCAACTTTTGGAGGGTGGGGTAATTTAATTGCATCGAAGCCAGTGCTTAAATGAGACTTATTTTTCGAATCCGAACCGATGAATGTCAAAGTTGAACTCGGCGGAATTTGGAGGCAGAACTTGAGGACAAAAGAAATGACTTGTAATATGTTATATAAGATTGTCCAACTGTGGACTGGAATTTGCATTATGTTTGCTTTAATATAAATCGATAAGATACAGAGAACTATCAGACAACAGAAACACGTCTTGCAATTTTATTTGCTGGAAAACTTTAATTAAAGATATACAATTCTCCATTCTTTATATATATATATGTATATATATGTATATATAATTTCATAAGTCTACACCAAAAATGATTTATGGTATTTTCATACGTACAACTTTGCGAAGACGTATTTGGCTTTATACGTTTGAATGTTGTATGTACCGTATTTGATAATCGAATTTCAAGTATGACACATCAGAAGACCATAAGTAACATGCGAACAAAATGATATTGTGTTATATTCTATTCTTGCTATATAGCAAAGCCGATATCTCGTCTACTCTTTACATTTGTTATAGTGTCGTCTCTTTAGTGGCTATCTCTCATTTCATATCTTACACTTCCTAACTACGGGTAACTATTCAGTTTCTGTTCATAAATTTCTACACACTCCATGTCATACATACATACATGTATATATTCATGGCTGTTGAAGTGCCTACATCTCGCAAAAATACCTACTACCTTAATTGCTGCTGTAGAAAAACTCACAAAGACATGGGCACCATAAATGCTTTCCCAAATAAAATTCTACTTTGTTCCTGAACCTCCAACGAAGCTGTAATATGATACACAAGCACTCAGTTATGATCGCATTGCATCAGATAGCAGAAACAGCTGTAAGTTAATGAAGTTTGTTATGGCAATTTCCCGTTAACTAGTCATTTACATAATTTTTTGGTACATTCTCCACTCGACTAAAGCTTTTTTGAGTTCTAACACCAGGTTATTAGCATCACTATGCATACCTACATATATGCCCCTATACATATATGTGTAAATATGTGTGTGCGTGCGTGCGTATTTGTGTGTGTGTGTGTGTGTGAATGTGTTGCTATGTGTCTATGTATGTGTTTATATTTGTTCCCTACCAGCTCAATACATCTGTTATTGGTTTGTATATGTTTTCTTTAAGTTAGCGGTTACTTATTGGATGAAATGAATAGCACATTTTGTAAACACTTTGGTCAATTCGTCCGACTTAACCTTTCAAAGAGGTGCTCAGTATGATCACACTGCATGGGGTCCAACGACTGAAACGAGTAGAAGATAAACAATAAAAAAAATATGTAGGGAGAGACAGAGGGGGGAGAAAGAGAGAGAAGAGAGAATGGATGAGAGAGAGAGAGAGAGAGGTGGAGAAGAAGAAGGACCAGAACCAAGTGATATATCTATATACCCGAACCAAGGTTCTAGCGTTTGTTCAGATTCTATCTTCTATTTCTTCATGCTATTCTTTCAAGATTAGCTAACGGCGACAACTTAATGAATGTTTATGGAATATAATGTTTCTTTTTTATAGTTAAAATTCTTTCCTTAGCAAATCAATTTTATCCATACCACATAATGTCTCTTACAATTCGCATATACCCCAATAATTACATATATGTACTCTAACCTATATAATCATTCCTTGATATATCTACACTGAGTTTTTCCCCCTCAAATAAAACCGGAACACAAATCACTTGAAGATATTTTATATAATAATCATAGGTGTTAAGATTCTGTATAATTAGGTGAAGTTTTTTTTATTGCAGTCTGTAGTTATTCGTCGCATGTTTTCTCCCAATTAACTCCTTAATGATGTGTTTATAGATGTTTAAATCTAACCTATACATTAAAACTTTCGTTCAGCATATTTTTGTTGATGTTTATATTTATATAAATGTTTGTCCATTTTATTTACTTGGTTGCTTTCGTATCTGCTTCTTCCCGACCGCAATGTTTCTCTCCTTTAGTCATATTTACACATACACCCATTTTCACAAATAATCATGCATCCGCTCACACACGCATACACAGACATACACACTCACACACAAACACACATATATGTGGAACCATATAGATGCAAATGAGTTGGTACATCGCTGAGCGACCCACTAAAAATGACAACCAAATCTTATCCCTCAGTTCATCACTTATAATTTAGGAAAAGGGCGTCTTGGATAATTTGGTCACTGATCCTCTACAGGGAGAAAAATGAAGGTCACTCGGAGCTAAATAATAACAAAGCAACAAACACGCATGTACACAAACACGTACGCATACACACACACCGAGGTTGGGATTCGCTACGATAATATAGCCCTTGATATATTATGCTTGGGAAACAACTTACGGACGCAAATGTTTGTAATATTTCCCGACATTAGGTCGATGAGCTGGCAGAATCGTCAGCACGCCGGATAAAATGCTTGGCAGCATTTCGTCCGTCTTTACTTTCAGAGTTCAAATCCTGCCGAGATCGACTTTGCCATTAATCCTTTTTGGAGTCGATAAAACTAGTACCTTGTGCGGATTGGGGCCGACGTAATCGACTTACCTCATCCCCCGAACTTGCTGGCCTTATACCAAAATTTGAAACCAATATTTTGCCCCCACAACTTGAAGGACTTGCTTGGGGCTGACTGGCACATAAACGTCAACCACAAAATCATATAGAATCCTCCATTGGTCTAAGTAAAAGATGTCATAACTAAATCATATGTCTTTTTCCTTCTTCTTTGAAGTTCATGTATGCGTTGTTGTTGCTGCTTATTGCTGATGTGTGCACCTAGATTAGTCTTTATCAAACAATCCTTCAGACATTGATTACAAGTAGTGTATTGGTCTATTCATATCCACATTGGGATATATCGTAGGTTAACTACCATTCATTTCCAGAATGAAAGGGACTTTGTGTAGCCTTCGACAACCTTCTCTTAATACAGTAAAGCCACTTGACATAGAAAGGTACAGGGCCATAGAGGAAAGAGAGGAAGAGACGTAGAGAGAAAAAAGGAGAGCGAGAGCGAAAAAATCGATCTCAGCGTTTAACTGGTACTTTACACAAAATCAACTACATATGATAGGAGGATGGGTGAAGGGATAATAGATAGATAAACAGTAAAATGTATAGACAATTAGACAAATAGAAAATAGACATGCAGGTAGATAAATAGAGACCTAACAGACAGATAGATAAGTATATAGATGGTTAAGAAAGTTAAGTCTTTGATTGATATGATGGTAAATTCAGAGAAAGCACATGACGTTTTCAGTAATAGAAATATAATAGAAATGTCACAAAAGACTCTAGATGCATCGACGATTTACTGAAAGAAAAAAAAATGTGTCTGAAATGATAAATGCATCCTGTTCGAGTTTGAACTCGGATGAGTAAGACATTCATATCGTAATTTACAAACGCTTGGTACCACCCAATATTTACGTAACACTATCTCGATATTAATTGACAATTGGACATCTGATTAATCGAGACATTCATTTAAATATAGGCTGCCGAAATGATACGAAAAAGTAATTGTTCTCTTTTATCTCTGAAACTCTTTAAGTGGCCATTAATATTGCGTAAGTAGATAAATTAATATCCGTTTAAATGAGTATTGTTAATAAGAATGCTCACTCGTATGTATAGATATGCATATGCATATCTCTTTCCTCCTATCTCTTCATTACATACTTACCTACCTACCAACTTACCTACCTACCTACCTACATACATACATACATACACACACACACATGATTGCATACGTACTTACGGACATACTTACATACATATATACATACATACATATGATTGCATGCGTATTTACGTACATACATATAATAAAATAATATACGTACT
>NC_068988.1:61138813-61143686 GCF_001194135.2 Octopus bimaculoides
TATATATATATATATATATATATATATATATGGGGATATTTAGGCGTATGTAGATACATGAGATTGGAGTGTGCTCAAGCATATATATTCATATCTATTTGTTAGTGAATATATATATGTATGTATAAGTATGTATATGTATGCCACTATTTCTATGTATATTCATGTATATCTGATGTGGTAGGTAGCTAGTGGTGAATGAGAGATAAATAGCTTTCAATGTACTTCAATATGTCTAAGAATAGAGAAAGAATGTTAAAACAATTTATTCAATTGCATTTCCAATAACTGAACAAATTACAGTCGGATTACCCAGACAGTTTTGAAAAGCCTATGTTAAACCTAATAGTTCATTGTATTAGTACAATTTTGAAACTTTTCATAATTGGGCCTTCACCAGTTATATAATGTATAATCGTCTTCTTCTTCTTCTTCTTCTTCTTCTTCTTCTTCTTCTTCTTCTTCTTCTTCTTCTTCTCCTTCTTCTTCTTCTTCTTCTTCTTCTTCTTCTTCTTCTTCTTCTTCTTCTTCTTCTTCTTCTTCTTCTTCTTCTTCTTATTATTATTATTATTATTATTATTATTATTATTATATGAATTACTAGTGGATGTTGTTGATGGTCTGCATTTTTAGCTTACCTTCAAAATCGGTGACCTTGCTCCTAAATAAAAAGTAATTTTATCATTAACATCATAATTAAGGTGTTGAGCCTGCAGATTTGTTAACACGCGTAGGAACATGGTTAGCGGCATTTCTTCAGGTTTACATTCTGCGCTCAAATTCCGTCAAGTTCAACTTTGCCTGTCATCCTTTCGGTGTCAAAAAAATAAAGCACCATTTGAGCACTGACGTCGATGTAATTGCTGGCCTTGTGTTAAAAAATATCAAAAACTCAGATGAAATCCTTGAAATTTTGCCACTGTTATTCTTTCTGGTTCTACATAAATGCTTAATAAGGTAGGCTTAAATCGATTCTTCTTATTCTCTTGAAGAAGTGGCAAAATTCAAGGATTTCAGCTAATACAGGATTTGAATTGAAATCGTACAGAACTATAAGTAATTGCTATATGACCTTTAGTATTATAATATATCAAATAGTCTCACCGCATCCCTTTTGATTTTGCAAAGGAACATCGAACCATTTCCTGTTGAGAAAATAAATAAATTTATGTTTGACACATTAGATAATACGGACGATGATTTGGAGGTGTCATTAGAACGGCTTTCTTGCATTTCCAACGAAGAAAATGGCTGTGTACAGACATGAAGGGGACAGTTTTCACCATATTTAAAATGCTCCAGCCACGATCTATGTCATGAAGTCATCTTTGTGCTTCTATTATCCGTAAAGCGTCCAAAGAAGAAAGGATAGAGTTTATTGCCAGTAAATTTAATTTGTTCTGTCTTGTTTCCACAAGAACACAAGCAGTTTATTTTTTCATATACCCTCTATATAGTTGTTTCACATGCTATAAATAGCAGCCACATCTTCAAATCATACCGTATTCTATTAGAGGTAGGGACACACAGGAAGATTTATTGACGCAAATGCAAAAGACGGAATGTTTTAAACTGCAACGCCTTAAATGAACCGCTTCTCAAACGTCGGCCTTTGATCTTATAATATTCTCAACGCCACCCCGTGCCGCCACGTGAATAAACACTTTAAAAAAGAATTCTATGATGGAATGATTGAGTTACAAACTATCTCTCTGATGTTCGCCACACGCATTAGGGCGTTACGGCTTCCTTTGAGAAACACGGTTTTGTTTTTTTGGAGATTATAAGGCTTGACCAATTAAGGCATCCTGGCGAAGTTTAAAGAAATACAACGACCATTGCTATATGAATTCACTTTTATGCTACTTTACAATTAACATTTCATACTCGCCTTCATTAATATTTACAAAGTAATATTTCAGTAATCACTTTATTTCGAAATCTTATTAAAATTTCTTTCTTTCATAAAAAGAGCTTCGAGCCAAATTGCTAAGTTGTAGCTGTTATTTAACACCAGGATGGCCGAATCAAGCAAACCCATGATGAAATGCAGTGCAATGGTAACCCTCACATACCTTTTTATTCTCCTGATATCGCATGTCTAGAGTCACATTATCTAATACATTCTCCTTTCATACCGCCAGAGTTGTGTTGTGTGATTTGATGGAATCGATTGTGGATGCTGTTTAGAGGTGGTCGAGCGACTGCATACAGGCTCCCTTCGTTAGCTCGTAAGACATTAGAGTATAAATTCGGAGTGTTTTGATGGCTATTTGTAACACGCAGGTTTAGGGCAGAACGAGTCAAAAACCACTATTGCGGGAAAATGAAATGAAGTAGGGATGCGAAAGGGAATTATATCATCCAGCAAACTGGAAGACTTTAGTGAGTTTCACCCGAAACTGATGAGATTTTACTCGTTAGGGATGACTTCAACATCTCTTGCATGGGGAAATACAAACAATACAAAAAAAAAAGAATGCATGATGTTACATTTAATATTCATTCTATTTTTTTTATATTAAAGTTTAATGCAGATGATAGGAGGTAAAAATAATAAGAAACCCGCTCCGTAAACACAACGTAGAATACTAAAGATTTAATCCTTTGCTTGTTCAAAGAGATATCACAAGTTTGTCCTAAACGTCCATGTCTGTTTACAGACTTTTATTAAACTCTTCGTTTATACACTCTGAGTCATATAAAGTTGTCCTTTCGTAAGTCACCCGTTACTCCGGTGGTTGAATAACATTGGGCATGTATATCATATATGATGCATAGACGTCTGGGAAATGAATCCTACACAAGACAGGAGAAGGTTTAAGGGATTTCGAAATTCCATCTTGTCTTTTCTTTAAATATCAAATGTCTATTTCTACTAGTAATCAGCTTTAATTACTGATATAAAACAACAGGTATACTCCTCTCGTAACCTTGGAAGATTATATGCAACGCATATAAATCATAACACTTGGTAGTAAACTAAAATTAGAGTTTGATGTACACACATTTACAAATATTGATGCCCAGTTTCATTATGAAGCTGAGAAAAATTCCCGGATATGTTCAAGATTACTATACTCTCTTGACGAGTGATAATGATATTAGGGATATTAAACCAACACGGTGCTCTGGAGTACGAGTCATATCTCGTTTTGTGGGTGAACAATAGATTCGTTCAAAATTTTTCCAGGTACTATTGACCATTTAATATATAAATACATTAAGACGACAAGCTGGCGGAGTCGTTAGCTCGACAGGCAAAATGCTAAGAAACATTTCGTCCGTCTTTATGTTCTGAGTTCGAACTTCGCCGTAGTCGACTTTTCCTTTTATCCCTTTCGTGGTCGATAAAATAAGTCCCAATTGAGCACTGAAGTTGATGTAATCAAATTTACCCCTCCTCCGAACAAATTTTGGCCAATTTACAAATAGGTTTTAGAACCGCATTCTTTGAAAATAACCGAGTTATTTGTGGTAATTTGTATTATTTATGTGGTTAGGCGACGAGTTGGCATAATCGTTAGTCTGTCGGAGAAAATGTTTAACTTCATTTCATCTCTCTATACGTTTTGAGGGCGACAATATTTTTCATCTTTTCGGGCGCTATGAAATACGTACCTGTTGCACACTGGGGTTGATTTAATCGACTAACTCCTCCCCACAAATTTCAGGCCTAATGCTTGTGATAGAAAAGTTTATTTACTATAGAAAATATTATTTATGAAGGTTAAGGCGGCGACTAGCTGAATCGTTGAAAGGCATTGTCGACCTCAGAACGTATAGACAGACGAAATTTCACCGATATCGACGTCGCATTTTATCATCTCTAGTTCAGTAAAATAAATTCCAGTTTAGCACTGGGTTCAAAGTAATCAACTAATTTGTCCTCCTAAAATCGCTGGCCAAAATTTGAAATCGTTATTTCTCTGGAAGTGAACTGCAAAAATCGCTAGAACAATAGAAGAAATCATTTGTGATGCTACATCTAACCATTTAAGCAGTGAATTCAATTTCCGTCGGCGTCAGCTTCGCATTTCAGTCTTTCAAGATCGTAAAAAACCTAGAGTACCAGTCAAGTAGTGCTGTCAATGCTATTAACCATGACCTTACCCTCGAAACAGCTGGCCGTGTCTCTGATTGTGAAACCACCATTGAGGGTATTTTTGTTTTAACCAAGATCACACCAAATGGAAAAAGCTTATAATTAAATGCTCTCCTATAGTAAACAACCCGCGTTTCTAAATTTTTCCAGGCACAGTATATCTACAACTATATTATACAATGTGTCATACTGCTGTAAAGAACTTCAATTCATTCATATTCGTATTTTCTCCCTAGGGCATTAATAATCAGGTGACGGAATTTAAAAATGCTAATATGCATAAGAGATTTCATTCTGGTTCGGAATAATACAAGTAAATATACATAATTTCAGAGAAATCTGAGAAAGCAAAAATATATAATGTGGAAACAATTCCCATAATTATTTGCTTACTTCGAAGAATTTAAATAATTATTCATTTTGAATCTGGTATATGGGTAACAACAAAAGCAACTTCAATTAGTTAAATTGCTCGATTTACAATTCTGTCATTAATATTATATTACTACATAAACACACACAAACACACACACGACACACGCACACACACACACACACACACACACACACACACACACACACATATATATATAAATATATACATGCATACATACATACAGACACACACACATACAATATATATGTATTTATATATGTTGATATATATATATGTGTATATATATTTGTATATCTACATATATAGATATACATATGTATATAAATATATATATATATATATATATATATATATATATATATATATATATA
>NC_068988.1:61143738-61152858 GCF_001194135.2 Octopus bimaculoides
TATATATATATATATATATATATATATATATATATATATATGCATATGTGTACATGTATATATATATATATATATATATATATACCTGTGTGTGTGTATGTATGTGTGTGTCTGTATGTATATTCATATGTGTGCATTTCTGTGTTAGTATATAAGCATACACATTCATATATTTCATAATTTCTATACGTATCAGTTTATAACGCACGTACACACAAACGAACTCGCTCACAAACGCACAGGCACAAGAACACACGTACAACAACATACACACATACATACACATGCATGTGCATGTATGTATCTGTGCACACGCCAGTTGATGCGTGCGTACGTATAACCTGACTATGCAACACACGAGCCACTTTTCTCTTATGTAATTTAATTATAAACGTTAAAATTGGACTCGGTTCAAGTATCTGTCGTTTGGAATTTGTCAATTGTGATTTGCAGAAAAGGCTTTCAAGAATCTAAAAATTGTGGTAGTTGATGATTATATTAGCTGTAAATTTACTACGACTACACTTCATGCTGTTGTTGTTGTTTATTCCCAGGTTTGCTCCTGAATGAGTCGTTCTGTGATCCCAGGCGTTCCTGTAGTGTCCACCCATTAAATAAAAAGAGTCTGTATCACAAACTACGGAAATTAGGTGATTTTTCTGACAGAACGAAACACCACGTAGAAAGTGCTGTATGTTGCAGTTGTTGTAGATATTAATTGTCAGTGGGCGATGGTGGTCGTATTCATGGCACTGACATTTTTTGTTTTATTCTGTTCTGTTATTAGTGGTGAAGGTGTCGCTGGTGCCGAAAATTCAACTACTTAAGAGCCGATGTTCCTTACAGCATGATTATGATATTGCTGTCGGCCGATTTCAGAAAGATATCGTTTAATTTAATATCATCATTATCAGCAACAGCAACAACGACAACAACAGTAGTAGTAGTAGTAGTAGTAGTAGTAGTAGTAGTAGTAGTAGTAGTAGTAGTAGTAGTAGTAGTAGTAGTTGTTAATGATTTCGCCAGGTCATGATTGTATAGCCGTAGCTCAAGCTTCATCGAAGGGACCTGCTATTAAAAGCCCTGATCACTAGAACTTTGATATATTTAGGTGTATGATCTCGTGGTCCATGAGTTAGGCTCAAATGATAAGACTGGATCGGATAGTACGCTTTGCCAGTGAGCAATGTACTTTATTTTACTTTGCTTCTTACCTAGACACCTGAGAATGAACTTCATGTCAGAATTAATACTCTCCTCTCTCCTCCCGTTGTTGCATCTTTGTTGATCCGCTAATTCAATGAAAGGAGGCGTAAGTTCCTCCAATGTTCGTCCGCAACTATAAGTGACTGCATACGATAGACACTGATTGAGAACACACTTGGAGAGAATTGATAAAACTGATTTCTGATGTGTAAACATGAATGGGATTGACTAAAAATCTAAAAAACGATGCATCTGACTGGTTGGCTAACTAACCAACCGACTCAACAACCAGCTGATCAACCAAACAACCAGTCAAACAAGCAAGAAAGAAAGCAACGAACCAAGTAACTAGCTAACTGACTGATAGCCTTACTACCTTGGTGACTCACTGATTATCTAACAAACCAACCAATCAACCAACCAACCAACCAACCAACCAACGAGGGAGAACGGCGGAACGTCAAAGTGAGCTGCGCGAGGTGAAGTCGCTGCTGCAGTTGGTCATTCTCTGCGGCAAAGTCATCGCGGTCATAATCACGGGGCGCGGCTGAGCACTCCACCTTTTCTGGGATATGAGGCCCATCGCTCACCTCTTGCTCTGTCTGCCGCTGCTTCACCCCCATCCAGCTTTCTTACTCTTCTTTTTCCTCCTTTCTTATCTCTCTTGTTTCCTATGTCTTTTATTTTAACGTTCTTATAAAACAATCTGTTTAGTTTACCAAACGAAAAGCAAGTAACCCAGCAAATGACTGACTGACTGAGTGATTGACTAACGAACTAACGAATTAGCGAACTGACTAGATAAATACATTGATGTAGTATAGAATGAGATATATTACAAATGTATGTATACTATGATGCGCGGGGATATCATAGACTCTATGACATAGAGTGAAGATGAATCATAACGTAGCACAGCTATCTATTATCGTGTGGAGGTATACTATTGTACAATGTGGGTTGTTATATTTATACCGCTGTGAGTTAATATACTGTGGAAATGTAATATAATACAGTATGCGTGGTTGTGCTATAATGCGGAGGTTTAGTAAAGTGTGTCTGCTGCGTAGTGTAAAGGTGTACCACATCGTAGTACGGTGATGTTGTATAGTATGGAGGTACAGTATATTATTCAAGGGAGGTTTATTAAAACAGGTATATGTAGTATAGTGTGAAAGACTTGTAGAGTATAATATGAAGGAATAATATCTGTTTGAGTTGGAAGTTTTGCAATATTTTGGTAATTTATTTGCTTTATTCGTCAAGTTACACCAAAAGCATGCAAAGTAGAGGCCATCGTGCGGCACCGCCTCAAGCCAGCTCCCTGTCAGTTTTTTCATCTTCCGCTACTGGTTCTTGTTCTTTGAAGTTAAGAACTCTTTCATTGTAACTGTGACCTCTACTTGGTCTTGAACCGTCACGACCGCAGGATGTTAGCCGTGGATTGGAACAACTAATATTTCGTGGAAGCTAGGTCCTGACTATATGCTGGCATTATTTCGATTCCCTTAGTTCCTGCAGCTTATTCCGGGTCTATTGTCTTCTTGCTAGAGAGTTCGCTTTATGTTAATCAATGCTAGGTATTTTTGCTGCAAAGGCATACATCGGATCCTGCTGTTCGGAGTACAGGTTAGCATCGACAGCTCGATTATTCGGAACGAACTCGCAGCAAATCATCACCTCATGGTTCCACCAGACTCAGGGCATCATCTTGTGTTCGAAACGCCCATATTTGGTAACAAGTTCCAAAAGATGGCCCTTGCTTAACCACTGCTTGTACAGGATAGGATCGCGGAAATATATCTCGCTCGGATTATTTAGTGTTTCTAATCATGGCTCATTTCCTGTAATTCAGACGTTCTTTGCACTCCTGAATAAGCAGTAGAAACTTCAGTGAAAGAGTACTTCACCTGAAATGACGAGAAATGGTTGTCAATGGGAGAACTGACAGAAAGGTGGCTTCAAACGGTGCAACACGATTGCTGCTATTTTATATACTAGATTGCTTTTGTTGTGACTTGATGAATAACCAAAGTATTGATTTCAATTTTTGGCACAAGGCCAGCAAGTTGGAGGAGGATGTAAGTCGTTTACATTGACTTCAGTATTCAACTGGTACTTATTTTATCGACCCCCGAATGGAGGAAAAGCAAAATCGATCTGGGTGGATTTGAAAGTAGAATGTAAAAACGGACGAAATTCCACGCAGACTTTTTGTCCGATGTGCTAACGATTCCTCTAGCTCGCCGCCCTATGTTACCAAAATATTGAAAAACGTTCGACTGAACAATAGATAAATGTGGAATGTATCATAATGTGGGGTAGTCGGGTAGTTTTCTTATGGAAAGAGTAGAGTAAGCAGGTTTACTTTAAATAATGTAGATGCGCACTATAATGTAGAGGGATAGTATCTTGTGTAGCATAGAGAATAGCTGTTTCTTCTCGCTTCTTTCGCCGATTCTGGTGACTCTCGATCACCATTCAATTCCTTTATTATGAATTTGAATGGGGAGCTTGAGTCATAGTGAATCTTTGATTTGATGATTACACAAGCATGGAAGGCCGCCCTTCCCTATGGATGTGTGATGGCTACTGTCTTGATAGAGCCTGGTGATCACGGCCGCTGTTGTTCTAGGAATCCTCCGCTCAACTTCAATGTACGAAACACTGTCTGCTTAGATGAGCCCTTCCGTTACCTCTTCAGTCCCATGACATCACAGTATCCCTGACAGGCTGGCTGTACGGTCTTCACTCCGTGAAGTATCTTCAGATTACCCACTTACCTGTAGATCTATTGTAGCGTATTATAATGTTCATCCTTTAAATATTATCATGTCGCCGCTTATACCGTTACACTAAAAATTTCCCAGGAATTAATAAACCGAATTCTTCCTTAAGAGAGAATATAATCTCTCAGTCCTTTTCTTTGACAAAGAATATGGACTACTTGCAACAGTGCCAGGCTATTGTTGAGATAGAAGTTGTTTTTGTTGTTTATTATGGTAGTAGTAGTTGTGGTTGTAGTGGGAGTTGTAGTAGTAGTAGTAGTAGTTGTGGTTGTGGTAGTAGTAGTATTGAACGTTGAGACACGTCTTTGTGACTGCGGCGACGGATTTTCGATGTTAGAATTTGTAATAGGTGTCCAAAAAGTGATGATAATTGACACGTGTTGTTGCTTTTGTATTTGTTTTTGTTGTTGTTGTTATTATTATTGCTGCTGCTGCTGCTGCTGCTGTTGCTGCTGCTGTTGCTGTGCTACCGTTGTTGTTTTTGTTGTCATTGTTGCCGCTGCTGCTACCATTGTTGTTGTTTTTGTTGTTGTTGATGTAATTGATGGTATTGGTGGTAACGATAATGTTTATTGCCACGATGATTAATGAAAGAGATACAAATGATTATAAAGAGGAAGAAGGAAGACGAAGCGGTAGAAGAGAAGATGGAGAATGAGGAGTAGGCGTAGAAGTAAGATGAAGAGGAGGCGGAAGGGAGAGAAAGATGATGAGATGAAATGAAAGAAGACAAAAAAGGAGAAAGAATAGGATGCGAAGTACCATAAGATGAGAAAAGAGAAATCAGATTATGGTAGGGAAGAAGAGGAGGCGGACGAGAAAGAAGAAGAAGAAGAAGAAGAAGAAGAAGAAGAAGAAGAAGAAGAAGAAGAAGAAGAAGACAAGAAGAAGAAGAAGAAGAAGAAGAAGAAGAAGAAGAAGAAGAAGAAGAAGAAGAAAAATAAAAAAGAAGATGCTGTTAATGGGAATCAGAGTTGGGTGGGTTTGTAAACTGACAGATTGATGAGGGGACCACAAAATTTCGGATATAGAAATTAGTTTAATCATTATGTGATTTAGAAAAAAAAAGAAAAAAAAAAAAAGAAAGGAAAGAGGCAAAACGACGAAAATCATAAAAGTGAAAGTAGAAGTAAATAATGTCAGTGATCACGTGATTAAAATGTCTGAAAACGGGGAAAAAAGACAGAGTTTACGATGGCAATTACTTGAAGAAAGGATGGAGGACGAAGAAAGACTATGAATAATTAATAGGCGAAATATAATGATAAATTAAGCAGACCCAGAAATAAATGTATCTCCCTGACATGTTAAATTATCGTTATAATTTTATATCAGTTGTTGTTGCACTTATGGTTGTCACTTATTGTTGAGCCCGAACTCAAGTATATTCTAGCAGACCTGTGAACGTAAATATTCCACGCGTGACCATTCCAACGTTTTACTGAGTACTACTACTACTACTACTACTACTACTACTACTACTACTACTACTAAAATATTATCTGATGTCTCAGAGTTTTGTGATTGGGTGTGTTGTTACTCTATCTAGAAGATTGAGCCAGCATGAATACGTTTCTTCATTACATGATTATGTCGCTTTACTTTTGCAAAGCTATCTATCTATCTATCTATCTATCTATATATATATATGTACGTACGTATATATATATATATATATATATATATATATATATATATATATGCATATATGTATGTATATATATGTGTGTATGTATATATATGTACATGAACACATATACACGAACACGAGCTATGTAAATTGTGTCTTGTTCTTAATAAGATGTAGGTGTAATTACCCTATCATATCACAAAAATGGAAATGCATGTTTGCCGTTCTCCACCTCTGTAAGTTACAGATCAGGTATCTGTGCATCTACAGAAGTATCGTTACACTACCTATGAAATTAAGGAGACAAACTATATAGACAACCTAAGTAATACAATTATTATGATAATTCCTGGGGAAGGACGAAAATAGGCAATGCATACAGCATACGTAATAATATAAGAAAAAATTTAATAATAATAATAATAATAATAATAATAATAATAATAATAATAATAATAATAATAATGATGATGATGATGATGATAATAATAATAATAATAATAATAATAATAATAATAATAATAATAATAATAATAATAATAATAATAATAATACTTGCTTACCAAAATCTACCAAGCTAACTTTCTTAAAAACGGTTCTGACCTTAAGTGCAGATTCTGCGATATATTTGACGAAACAATTGACCAGCTCGTCTCGGGATGTCCTGTGCTGACACCAAACGTATACAGAAATTACCATGATAATGTGGGACATTATTTACATTTTAGAATATGTAAACACTACAAAATCAACATTCCTGCTTACTGGTATGAGCATTATCCTGAGCCAATCGTTGAAGGCAAAAATGTCTGGGATTTTTCAATCAACACCGACAAAACGATCCAAGCTTATCGATCAGAATAAGTCAGTAAAGACAGAGAAGAAAATATTTGTAGACTAATAGATGAATGTGTTCCCAGTGATAAAAATATATCCGTAAAGCCATTTTGACTAATTAAGTAAATATAAGAATCTGGAAGCTGAAATACAAAAGATGTGGTATCTTAAAGCGAGAAGTGTTCCTGTTATTTTGAGTGTCCTGAGTATGAAAAGAAATAGATGTCAAAAACATCTAGATAAAATCCCAAGAGAACCATGTCTCAGAGAAATCTAAAAGATTGTACTGACAAATGTTACTCAAATACTTAGAAAAAACATCAATTTTAAATGTCTGTTTTGTATTACATAAGGAAATTTCATTTCTGCCCTTGCCACATCCTCTCCCCAAGCTTTCAGTCATGCGGTAACATCTCTTGTCCTAGGACACTGGGTGTATCTTGGCAAGTGATTGTAATAAAAACGCAGATTAAAAGTAAATAATAATAATAATAATAATAATAATAATCCCTTCTACTATAGACACGGGGAACTAAATTTTGGCGGGAGGGTGACTAGACGAATACATCGACCCCAGCGCGTAACTGGTACTTAGTTTATATTGACACCGAAAGGATGAAAAGCAAAGTCGACCTTTGCGGAATTTGAACTCAGAACGTAGCCATGGGAGGAATACCGCTAAGCATTTCGTCCAGCATGCTAACGATTCTGCCAGATCACATAATAATAATAATAATAATAATAATAATAATAATAATAATAATAATAATAATAATGATGATGATGATGATGATGATGATGGTTTCAAATTTTGCAGGAGGGGCAAAAATTTTGGGGTAGGAGATGAGTCGGTTATATCGACATCAGTGCTCAACTGCAACTTAATTTATCGACCCGGAATGTAGGTAATGTCGACCTCGGCGGAATTGAACTCAGTACGTAGCGACGGGCGAAATACCGCTAAATATTTCGTCGGGCGCGCTAAATAATAATAATAATAATAATAATAAAAATAATAATAATAATAATAATAATGATAAAAATAAAAATAATAATAATAATAATAATAATAATAATAATAATAATAATAATAATAATAATAATGATAAAATAAAAATAATAATAATAATAATAATAATAATAATAATAATAATAATAATAATAATAATGATAAAAATAAAAATAATAATAATAATAATAATAAAAAAAAATAATAATAAGAAGAATAAGAATAAGAATAATGATAATAATAATAATAATAATAATAATAATAATAATAATAATAATAATAATAATAATAACAAGAGCACACAGAGAACAAACGTCCATGAAGGCAACACCAACATCTCAACGATTAGGCGGAGATTATTTTTAAAATAAGAATATCTTAAATAAACTCCAATGCTCTCACAAACGAGAATACTAAAACGGGATCTGACCGCTCTCAAAAATTAAGTGAAGAAAAAAATGGCAAAATAATCCAAAATCCTTGTCTGCTACGGGATCGATCCCGTAGCAGTCACGAGGCCAAACATTCCTGGAATTTTCATCCGAATCCATCCAGCGGTTCTTGAGATATCTTGTCCACGAACGAACGGACAAACACGACTGGAAACTATATCTCTGCGTTTGCTAAGGAGGAGGTAACAATAATAATAATAATAATAATAATAATAATAATAGTAGTAGTAGTAATCGTTGATATTTGTAGTGGGAGTAAAATCTAGATGTGGACGATACTAGGTAAGAAGACGTAGTCTGTCTTCCAAGATGCTAAGATGAAAATAACGATTATAAATGAAAGACATAAGACGAAGGAAAAGAGAACAGGGAGAAGAAAACGAATATGTAGAAACAGAAAAGAAATAAAACTGCTAAGCACAAGACAAGGAAATGAGGTATAACGACAATTACCATAATAGCAAGAGTAAGTCGAAGGACATATAAAGCAAGCATTAAATGAATTAAAACGAACAAGAACTACAAGAAAAGAAGTGTTGCTATGAAGGATGGTGGAAAGGGTACAGGAGTAAGGTAGCATCGTAGCCATGTTACATCTTGTCCTTCATAATGTAAAACATGTCTGAATACAAACGAAGATGGAGAGCACCGAGCAAGGGAGATAATAAAACACTAAAAGTATATGCCCAAGCATATTTATCTCAATTAGAATTTCCAATCTCTTGACCTTTGTTAATATGACATATTTAAAAATAAATAAATAAAATAAATAAAAATTAACAAAAAAAGAAAATAGGAAAAAATCTTGTCTTGAAGTTATCAATATATTTTATGCATTTATTATCTTTATATTTTATTTTGTAGCTGTTATAATTTTTTCGTCATATTTCCTCACTTGCGCTGTATTCTCTTCTCCAAGAGACTTTAAAATTAACCACACTAGACTTAATTTCAACCAAGCATTTACACTAATTTAGTTCTGCGTCGTTAGCTTGTCATATTCATTGCTGTTCTATTTTCTTATGTCTTTCCTGCTTTTTTTCTCTTTTTTACAAATTTTGGTTATTTTCTTTCATTTATATTTTGTATTATATTGCTTCTAGTTGTTTTTTTATTGGGGAAGTTTTGACATCTTGCTAACATATCTATTTAGTATATATGCATATGCACATGAATATATATATATATATATATATA
>NC_068988.1:61153809-61156385 GCF_001194135.2 Octopus bimaculoides
ATATATATATATATATATATATACATATATATATATACATATTTGCGTTTGTATGTAATGTACATAGAAGGTCTGAAAGCGTATGTATTTTACTGTGTATGTGTCTGGTAGTGATTTATTATACTTCGATACATATTTTCACATTAGAGATGCACTTCGTCCAAAATGCGTGACGTTAATTCTCAGCATAAATTGAGAAATTAATAACCATATAGTTATCGTTTGGAAAGATGGGTAATCTATGTTGTCGTGAACTTATTTTAGTGCTGAAATGATTAATGACATAATTTGTAAAAAAAAAAAAAAATTACAGAAGTAAATAATAATAATAATAATAATAATAATAATAATAATAATAATAATAATAATAATAATGATGATGATGATGATTATGAGGACGATCATGGTGTTGTTGTTGATGGTGGCTTTAAATGTTGGCACTAGGCCAGCAAATCTAGGAGAAGGAATATCTTTGCTCAACAGGTATTTAATTTTATCCGGGGGCCGAAAGTTAACCTCGGTAAGATTTCCATTCAGAATGCAAGTCGTACTAATGTTTCTGTCATCTTTGACTACTACTACTACTCATCCCCCTCCTCCTCCTACTACTACTACTGATGATGATGATGGTGATCATGACGGTGATAATGTTGGTAATGCTACTGATGATAATGATAATAATAATCATATTTGTTGTTGTTGGCACTCCGTCGCTTACGACGTCGGGGGTTCCAGCTCATCCAATCAATGGAACAGCCTGCGCGTGAAATTAACGTGCAAGTGGCTGAGCACTCCACAGACACGTGTACCCTTAACGTAGTTCTCGGGGATATTCATCGTGACACAATATGACAAGTCTGACCCGTTGAATTACAGGCACAACAGAAACAGGAAGAAAGAGTACAGCAGGGTTCGCCACCATCCCCTGCCGGAGCCTCGTGGGGCTTTAGGTGTTTTCGCTCAATAAACACTAACAACGCCCGGTCTGGGAATCGAAACCGCGATCCTATGACCGCGAGTCCGCTGCCCTAACCACTGGGCCATTAATCATATTAATAATAACAATAATAATAATAATGATAATAATAAAAATAACGATTATTATTGTCATTATCTCTTATATTCTATTAGATGTTTCAGTCATAAGGTTGAAACATGAATGATGCAGTGCTCCTAATACAGGAGAGACTCCAGCTGAGGCTAATCAAGAATCAGCACTGACCGAGAATTATCCTAACTATCAAACGCACCGAGTTCTTTCCCAACTGTTGTTCTCCAGTCTACAGGTTTATGCAGATCCATTCTAGCCATTTTTACCACAATCACCCATCTTTTCACAAAGTCACTCTCTGGCATCACTCTCCTTAATAACAATAACAACAACAATGAGCTTCATTATAATCCCTTCTACCATGGGCACACGGTCTGAAGTTTTGGGGAGGGAGATCATCGATTACATCGATCTCAGTACTCAACTTGCACTTAATTTATCGATCCGAAGTGAATGAAAGGCAAAGCGGACATCGGCGGAATTTGAACTCAAAATATAGCGATATACTGTTAAGCAATTCGTCCAGCGTGCTAACGATTCTGCCAGCGCGCCTCCTTCACAACATTAATAATAATGATAAACAGGACTTGAAGATGCCGGAGACTGAGAGAAAATGAGGAAGGGCAAACAAATTTGCATTTTCAATGAAACGATATAGAGGCAAATAGAAATGAAAAAAGTATCCTCAAACAAACCGGTGGAAAAATATAATTATATGTAGACAGTAACGTAGCCAAAACTTGAAAAAAACCGACATGTAAGTATAACGGGTGAATGTTATTTTACTTCGCATCTAGCGTATATCTCGATATAATAAAGACATATTGCATGCGTTCGTTGTTCTGCTGTGTGATATCAAGAAGTTGTTTTCTCATGAATACGAGGCTCCGACTGTTTTCAATTCTGGTTTGGAACAATTAGAGGTCAATGAACACACAAATGTCAGTCTGTTTTCGAAAAGATGTGCATCGTATATATTCTCCTTTTGTATACTGTCTCTTATAAATAATAGGGAATAATAATTATCGATCGAGTTCGAGTACACATATGATGATTATAAAGAGTATATTTATGTACATGTATGTATGTATATATAAATACACCCCCCCCCATATATATATATATATATATATATATTATATGCATCTATTTTCTCTTAGTTAATAATTAACTCCGGCAAAATAAATTGGTGAATAGATACCAGGGTAGCAAAGATCACAAAGTGACTGTGGTGTAACTCCTGTTTATGAGGTAGAAACTCCCTGTTATGTTGGATATTTGAATAAATATAAAAGTTTTATAAATATAGTAATACGCATATGTTAAATGAATTCTTTTATTTCCGACATATGTTTCGAATATTACAAATGGTTACTTCCAAAGGAATAAGTGATGTTGATAAAGATGTAATCTTCTCTTCAGGGAAATACATAGAATCCAACTTAACCGTGTGTATGTGTGTGTGTGTGTGTGTGTGCGTGTGTGTGTGTTTGTGTGTGTGTGTGAGTGTATATGTTTTATGTTT
>NC_068988.1:61156797-61157763 GCF_001194135.2 Octopus bimaculoides
ATATATATATATATATATATATATATATATATATATATATATATATACATATGCGTGTGTGTGTGTATATATATATAAATGTATGTATGCATATAGTGTGTGTATATATATGTATATATATGTGCATAAATGTAGCAGTTTTCCCATATAAAATGCACTTCTGTAAGACGTTACACAGGCATTCAAATATGAGGACACCGTATTTTATAGCAGATGCAACTGATAGCCAATAAAGATCATTAGATAGTCGTTTATTCGGCTGTCATCTCATTTCCTTCCACACACGCACGCACACACATGCACGCACACACACTCACACACAAATACACACATACATGCACAAACACATACATGTACTTATATATGTATGTATTATGTATTTACGTACGTATGTGTGTATGTACCGGGCATATGCTCCACAAAGAGAAATAATATCAGGTGCTGAAATTCTTCTGATTTTCTGTCGACAACCACCAACGTGTCTAATTATTTGTGATGTCTATTCATTTATCATGTAATCCTCTTTGTTAAACATCTGCACTCTCCAATATACATACATATAAGCACGAAATAAGGAGCAATAAACAGTCGAAAAATGTTGTACGAATTATCTCTCTTCATTATTTCGTCCCGTACATTTCTCTCGTGTATTTTCCATTGTTGATAATGCCCTGTACTTAATGTATATTATATACATGTATAGTAAGAAGAAAAAAAAGGGTGGGGGGAAGAATTTCTATTATCTGCACGTGGTGAGTTGTAATGTAAAAAATATATCTATCAAGTAAAAGAGGGAAATAAAAGATTTTACATAGTTTTAATATATTTTGAATGAACGAGTATTGTGGGTGTCGACCGGTTTCGCTCTTGCTAATCATGAAATTGTAATTAGTGTAATTTCTATTTTCTTAAGGAGATTTTAGTCCATGTCCTTTTATGAAATCTTGTGATTGTCAATATATATAT
>NC_068988.1:61157928-61158835 GCF_001194135.2 Octopus bimaculoides
TATATATATATATATTGATAAATAGAGAAACAGATCAGACAGACTGATAGATAGGTAGATAAATTGATATACAGATAGATGAGTACTTTTGTGTGCATATTATGAACTAAATTGATTTGAAACTGATGATGTTTCTGTTGAGTCGACGAAACATCCAGGAAACTCAAGTACGTACTAAAACACTGACATTGAAGAATTGCACAAAGACCACATAACATCCAAAAGTTAAGTCATCAGAAAAACTCAAAACTTCACTACACATGAATAATAAATCTTCCAACGTTACATGAACACAACACCAGACCCAATAAAAAGTGGTTGAGAACCCACCGGTCTAAAAGTACGAAGCCGTTGGTTTGGACTGAAGCCTCAATTATACTAGGTCCTAACAATATATGGACATTGAAGTATATCATTTGACTCAGTGGTTTCTTGATAGAAAATATAGGGCAATATCAAATAAATCGAAATTTGATGGTGAAGTAAATACACAAGCACTGAATCCCCAAAGTCAGTCATTACTATGGACGATATAAGTCTAAAGGCGTTGTTAAGCGTACATAGCTACTGCAACCAAAACTCATCCACGACATCTGCTGCTACTGACATTTATAACTCAGCTCTCTTATAACCTTCTTTTATAACCGTTTCTTCTTCTTCTTCTTCTTCTTCTTCTTCTTCTTCTTCTTCTTCTTCTTCTTCTTCTTCTTCATCTTCTTCTTCTTCTTCTTTTTCATCTTCTTCTTCTTCTTCTTCTTCTTCTTCTTCTTCTTCTTTTTCATCTTCTTCTTTTTCATCTTTTTCTTCTTCTTCTTCTTCTTCTTCTTCTTCTTCTGCTGCTGCTGCTGCTGCTGCTATTACTACTACTACTACTACTACTACTACTACTACTACTACTACTACTACT
>NC_068988.1:61162237-61162619 GCF_001194135.2 Octopus bimaculoides
ATATATATATATATATATATATATATATATATAGATTGCTGAGAGATTAGTATATTAAGTGTATGATTAATTTATGGAGTGAAGTTCTACAAATCCAATGATATTTGTCAAAAATGCAGGAGATAAGATGTTAAAAAGTTGCAAAAATTTGATTCATGCATATTTAGCGATGATATCCATAAAATACTCCTTACAAGTAGATACTGGCATATCTTTTAGAGATGTGTCCATTTTAATGATTGCAGTTGGATCTGTGTTTCATGTTTATCTATTCCTATCTGTGATTGTGATGGGAGTCATGTCAATTATTAAACAACATCTCTCTCCCTCTCTCTCTCTCTCTCTCTCTCTCTCTCTCTCTCTCTCTCTCTCTCTCTCTCTC
>NC_068988.1:61162744-61165309 GCF_001194135.2 Octopus bimaculoides
ATATATATATATATATATATATATAGGAGAATGTACGAAAAAAAACAACAACAGACGAGGACAGGCGGTGTAAACAACAAAAGGATAATTTAGTATGACGCTCGGGAATACGGAAAGTCTTTAACGTTTCGAGCTACGCTCTTCAACAGAAAGAATACGGAGAAAACAAGGAGAAAAAGATGGAGAAAAAAATTCCTATATATATATAGCAAAATGTGTGAGATCCTTGGTACAGTTATGTATATTTAAAAAAGAAAAAGTATGACTTTACTGGTAGTTGTAATCAGTTTAATAAATTTAACTGATTATAACTACCAGTGAAATCATTATTTATGTCATATATATATATATATATATATATATATACATACACGTGTACCTGTGTATGCAATTTTGTGTTTAAGTTTCCGTAACTTATTAGTTCGGCCAAAAAAGAACCGATACAAAGAATAAGTAGTAATCTTCCATTCACCGTTCTCTGAATGGAATTATTAATAATACAGCCTATTACTCTCGTTGGTTCCCAGATGGACACTGATCAATTGTATTCCAGCAGTGAGCAAATTATCTGTGTTTTCTTTTTTTTTTAAGTTTTAAAAGCTGTTGTGAGGTTGGTAGAAAGATACTAGCGTCGGAAAAAGTGCTTTATCGCATTTGTATTGCTTGAATCCTGCGTATGTTACGTTTATAATTCATCCTTCTCTGGGCGATAAAATAAAGTACCAAACAAGAACTGTGAGTGAACGCTTCGAACAAACACATCGTTCAAAATCATTGGCTTTGAGTCTAAATTAGAAACAATGCTATTCCCCAGACTATATTTGGCTTATATATTTATTTTCAGAAGAGTACAGCGTAAACGACGAAGCTTAAATCTTGCAATTTGTAGCACGGAAGACTTCTATATAGTGAATTATTGAGCATATTTCTTTCTTACGTGACAATTTTAAATAAAATGGGAAACGCAAACAAACTGGGGACAATTTTACAGAAGCTATTCAAGCCATGAAAAACCAAAATATATGCATGGTCACTAGATCTGCTTGAAATAGCAACCAAATTTGCCGCCAGTCACATCCACTTCTCTAGATCGCTATACAATGGATAGTGCAATAATATACATTTTTCTTAATAAAAAGTCTGACAAGAGGGATATTCACGATTGGAGTTGTTAATCGTGTATCAATCTGTATATCGATATATCTTCATGACTTTAAAATGTGTATGTAGCAACGAAGGTTTTAAAACTCTATCTCGTCTATGTTGAAGTAGTTGGTAAATGTAAACAGCAAAGCAGATACTACTCTTGCGAGGGAATATACTGCATTCGACGTTTATCAGTTTAAAGAAAATTAGCATGACTTCGCACATGCGCATCGTTAGAGAAATCAAATGACTGGAGCGTATTATGTTTGAAAGACACTTAAACAACAAAGAAAGCAATTGGTAGAGATCTAATGTGTGAGAAACAGAGACAAAATGAAAAGAGAGAAATTTTAAGTAAAAAAAAGTGCAGGTTTAAAGATTGAAGAGACTTATTCAGAGAATGGCTAAGATGGCTGCATAGTAATAATATGTCTAAAGTTTCAGCACTAAGGAACATAATTAGAGAGATAAACATAGTGAGTTAATAAAATAATATCTTTGAATTCTTGAGAAATATGTCATTATTTAGCGATGACATTTATGTTTGAGAAAAGATACAAGAATTTAATACGATACACAGTTATCATTCGCTACCAGGAATGAAGGGAGATTGGTATTGTGATACAAATAGACAAATAAAAATACGTAGATATATAACAATTGAAAGATGTTGAACTATTCCATTATTGAATATCCAAAATGTTCTTCTTCTATAAAGAGGAAACGTAACTAGCATTCAATGGATTGTAAGTCTGTAAGAAATGAATGGCGGAAAACTTGGTTTTGACTACTCTGCATATAGTTCCGTGCTTCACTTGTTTCCATCTGTATCTTTACTAGATGCATAAGTTTTATTTTACCAAGTTGATTAGTGTCGTCTGTAAAAATGTTCCCAGTCTTTTTTAAGGTCAAAAATTTCTGGTGGCAGTTGCATCACTTTTGACATTAATAAATGAGGCAAGAGAGAAATGACTCAAAGACAGATCTTTGAAACATTTTCTCGATATAGTTTACACGTCCGATTGTTTACTCTACATTAACTTACCGTAAATGATCTATATGATATCATTTCTTGTGTCACTAACTTTTTGTTAACTGGATACGCAAATAGTATCATGATGTCGTATGTGGGGTTAATCAGTGTGTTACAGATATGATTAATTCGTACACAGTATCACACACAGAGGCACACACACACATCTACATAAATATATAGTGTGTATGTGTTTTTGTATATAAATGTATAGATATGTAAATATGTATATATACATATATATATATGTGTGTGTGCGCGTGAGTGTATGAGTATGTATATTTACACACACACACACACACACACACACATATATATATATATATATATATAAATGCTTATATATATATATGTATATGTATATGTATATATATATATATATATAT
>NC_068988.1:61165951-61167473 GCF_001194135.2 Octopus bimaculoides
ACACACACACACACACACACACACACACACACACAGATAGATAGATAGATAGATAGATAGATAGATAGATAGATAGATAGATAGATAGATAGATAGATTGATAAATAGATAGACAGAAAGAAAGATAGATAGTTCAAATTTACAGAAAACAAAAAAACCAAGATAGGTGAAGGAACAACAAGCAAATGCATTAGTTTAACCCTCGGGAAAAACTGAAAAGTCTTTGACGTTTCCATCCTATGCTCTTCGACAGAAAGAATCGAGAGGGAAAACATGGAGAGAGAACGAAAAAAAAAATGAAAAAATGGAGAAAGAAAAAATGTGTAGGGCCTAAAGTTTCAACATGATGTAATGACCGTAAGAAAGAGGCTGAGTGAAAGGGAGATAATTACGGTGAGCAAACGCGTGTGTGTATGTCAGAATGCTGTGTGTGTGAGATTGTATGTGTGAACGGAGACAAGTGCATGCGAATGTGTGTGTAGGCAAGCTTAAAAGTATAAGGGCCTGTGTGTGCCTATGTGTATAAATAATCTAGTGTGTACATTCTTTGGAGTGATGTGCGTTTCATGTGTGTGTGTCTATGCAAACGGATGGGTTTGTGTGTGTGCATGGAAATTTGCAAGACGACGAAAGTCACGTGATGATGACCCGTTCTATAGAATTTCTTTGATCAATTGATATTTTTCACAGTTAATGAAACCTGCATAAAATGATTTAAATAAACATAACACAATCGGTATTAGAACAAACCACTCTAAGTCCTTATTAGAGAATTGGTGTAACCGAAGGACTGGCTAGCTTAAAATGACTTGGAGTTGTAGAATATGATAATGGACTGAACTGAACCGTGACTAATCTGGACATTCTCTGTTTACTCACAGTTAGTGGTTCGACGACTTCCCCTCACAACACCCGCACATCTACCATGTGTTTTCTCAGTTCTGCTGGTTGCGTGTCTCTCAGAACTTTCGTCAATATCGACATTTTTTCGGTCATCTTTTGGAACGTCTGAACCACTCGCGCACAAGTGTGCCGTTCATACACTCCTCATCATACACTTTCTGCGACCTTGCGTAGGCCTCTGCACAGTTATCGTCATAACAACTTCCTCTGTCGTGGCCAATGCGACCATCACACACTACACACTTTCCTTCCAACCACTCATGTAGACAGCGAAAGTGAGTCAGAACGTTAAAACTTAGTGCACATGCGCAGCAGCGTATAAACTCAGTCGTTAGCAACCGGCTTTACTCTGTGTGCTTTAGCTTCGTTACTCTGGCAGGAGTTCGGACACTTATTGATCAGACCTCCTGTTTCGCCTACTTCAAACATAATATTTGGGGTGGGGGGATATTTCAGAAAAAACTGTTACCACAATGATTATCCTTAAAGTACACATAAACTTATGCTGGTGTTATTTTTTCTGGGTTTCCCTTTTTTCTCTTTCATGTCATAAAAGAATTATTTAAAAAAAAAATCCTGTTATCTTGAAGTTCTTCTCCTTTCTATACCCTCCTCTCAC
>NC_068988.1:61168287-61170270 GCF_001194135.2 Octopus bimaculoides
TAATATTTCTCTCTTTATTGCCCACAAGGGTCTAAACATAGAGGGGAGAAACAAAAACAGACAGACAGAGGGATTAAGTCGATTACATCGACTCCAGTGCGTAACTGGCACTTATATAATCGACCCCGAAATGATGAAAGGCAAAGTCGACCCCGGCGGAATTTGAACTCAGAGCGAAACGGCAGATGAAATACCGCTAACGATTGAGCTCGGCGTGCTAACGTTTCTGCCATCCCACTGCCCTTACTTGTAGTAATATTGCTAGTAGAAATGAAGTTTTTTTATTCGTTTTAATTTCTTTCTCTATCATATAACCAACGTTTAATGGTAAATGATAAGGAACATTTACCCTGTATGAACTCAAATTTTAATGGATTTTCCGCCAAGACTAGCGATGTTGTCAGTTGTTTCTTTCTTTATTTGTTGTCGTTATGGGGTTGGAATGGCTGTGATGTTGTTCTCTGGGTTTCTAATTTCTATATTTCGCTTCAGTTCAATGCTTCTAGTTGCAGAGTGAGAGTGAGGTTTTATTGAGGTATACATTAAATCACAGATAGCCTAAACCTATATATCCAATATCAGGGACCCTTATTTGAACTACTTTATTATTGCCAATTTTGTTGAGTGTTTTTTGTTTTACATTTTCATTTATAATTATTGTTGATGTAGCCGTTGTTGTTGTTGTTCCGCTTGTTATTTCATTTTCATTAACACGTGATCATGCAGCGTAAAATAGGCAATGAAACATATAAAAGAGTAAACGAAAAAATAAAATCAGTGAAGAACAATCCTGAAGAATACACACCTACGTACGTACTTGCATACATAAATGCACACGCACACACGCACACACACACACACACATATATATATATATATATACATGTACATGTGCACACGCACATTTATATACATAGATATACGCATGCATTTATGAATGTATATATATAGGTGTACATATATACATATACATTCATCTATGTCTGTGGTGATAATGGTAAATCTAAAAATGAAAAAAATAATAGAAAAAGAACAAAAGAAGAAAATGCATAAATACAGAAGTATAAGGGAAAACAAAAAGTAAGAAGAAAAATAAAAAAATGTAATAAATACAATAAAATATTAATAATAAAACAAAAATAATAATTTCAAAAACGAAATTTTCGATTTAGTGTCGATCAAAGAATAGGATTTTTTAAGAGAATTTAATGTCCTCTAGGGAAATAAGCGAACGATAACAACGGCAGGAAGAACAACAAACACGTGATTGGTAAAAGAGAGTGTAATACCGTTACAGTAATTTGAAACCCGTTCCCATTAAATGGAATGCCCTAACTTCCAATTTTTGTAGTGAAAGAACAAATTGATGGTTGAATAATTTTATCTCCTGGTGAGCACTGTTATTTAGAATGCAGCTATGTTGATGCCAATTTAAGTTCTCAGTAAGACTTTCATTTTTTGGCTCTAATAATTTATCTCGAATTTGCTTATAATATTAATCGACTGAAAATGATTTTGAAAGTTTCAATGATGTTGAGAAGAGAAATTCATTGTCTTGGATTTAATTACTAGAAATAGTAGACAAATGTTCCCTTCAGTTACATACAAGTACAATGAATTTAGCTTGTCACTTCTGAGCGACTACGATTTGATAGGGTGTATCTTAGTGACCTGTCCCATGAATTTGAAAATTTATTCAAGTTTCTATGTAGACGTCAACAAACCTAAATACTCTTTCTCTCACACTGAAATATTAAGAATTGTTTGAAAGACTAGCAATTTTAGTAGGGTGGGATTAGTAGAATACATCAAACCCCTTTGCTTGACTGATAGTTCTTTCATCGACCAGGGAATACTGGAAGGCATGTTTATTAAACATAACTAGTCGAGGTACTTTTTGATTCCTTCTTGCATGTAAGTATGTACATATACATATGTATATATGCATATATATATATATATATATATATATATATATATATA
>NC_068988.1:61170735-61171433 GCF_001194135.2 Octopus bimaculoides
AGAGGGAGGGTGAAGGAGAGATACATTTTCTTGGCCACCGTCTGACAAAAAAAAAGTACGAGAGGGCGCCTATTTCTTAACAGTTGTGTGGTAAGAAAAAAATACCTTCTCTCTCTCTCTCCCTTACAGACACATGCCAGTTATCTCTCTCTCTATCTCTTTTTCTTTCTTTCTTTCTCTCTCTCCTTCTCTCGCACACACAGTAACATTACACACAAAACACATGTTGCCAAAAATAAATAGACGCTATCTTTTTATAGTGAGTGTGCGAGACAGAAAGTGTGGTGTGTATGTGAAGTTCTTTTGTTAATGTGAGCGAGCAGCATGTGTGTGTGTGTAATGTTGCTGTGTGTGTGAGACAGGGAGAGAGAGAAAGAAGGATAGAAAGAAAGAAAGAAAGAAAGAAAGACAGATAAATGTATGTAAGGGAGGGAGAGCGCGCTCTCTCTATCTCTGCCGAATTGGTGTAAACAAACCCATGTGGTCTGATTTTCACGTTTCTAGGTATTGTACCGTAAATCGCCATTTCCAAAATATATTTCTTTCAAATCATTTATCCGTATATATATGTAAGGCAAGGTGTGTGTGTTTAGTTGATATACGGGCAACACACACACACACACACACATATGAGCATGTATGCGTACAAAAAATATGTATGCAATTGGTGTACATACGTGCGTGTGTGTATGTGTGTG
>NC_068988.1:61171905-61178483 GCF_001194135.2 Octopus bimaculoides
GGAAGAATTCCTACCCTATGAGCAAAGAGGGGTTAGATGATGGCGGTGGTGTTTTCAAAAGGATGGCATGCGTAACCTGATCACCTCTGCCGATCAAACTCTCAACCCATGCGCTCCAGTTGCAACACTGATTCTGCCCAAATTTGACGTCATGTTACTTAGTTTGGTTTGAAATAAAGAACTTGATTAGCTTGATAATCCCAACTTAATCCCGGGCAAAGCCGGGCTACACTGCTAGTAACATATATATATATATATACGTGTGTGTGTGTGTGTGTGTGTGTGTGATTAAATTTACACCAATATATTTATATATGAGAATACATACCTAAAACACATACACATGCACATACATGTATATATATATGACTGTGTGTATGAATGTATTTATGTGTGTTTAATTTATGACAAAACGCATCGGTATGCAAACATGAGATGAACTGCCAGGAAAGGACATAACGGAGGGATATCCACTACCCTGTAATTGTGATGTTACGAAGCCATATTTGTTTGTAGAAGCTTATCATTGCAATCATAAGTGCAACTATATTGCAAGAAGGGGTGCACGGATTTAATGTCCTCAGTGAATGTGTGTAGAGTCTCTCATAAGTGTGGAACATGATATGTAAGAAAGAGTAAATAAGATCTCATACTTCTAAAACTGACAACAACGGTGGTTTGAGTTTCATGGAAGACAATCTAATTACACAAGTGTGTCGTGTTGGCAATAACATGTGGCAGTCTTTTGTAGGATAGAAGTGTGATACTACGAGAGATAATCTAAAAAAAAATATGTTCTAATAATGATGTATGGTCAACACTTTGAACGAGTGGACAGCCATCAAGTGTCTGTCACTATCTCTTCTCTCTCTCTCTTTCTCTCCCTCTTTTTCTCAGTCCTTCTTTCTCAACCTCTCTCTCTCTCGCTGTCTTTATCTCTCTCTCTCTCTCTCTCTCTCTCTCTATATATATATATATATATATATATATATATATATATGAATTTCTGCTGAATCACCCAAATGCGGTATATTACAGAAGTCGATATGCAACCGTATAAATGTAGAATTTTCTTTATTACATTATATATGAAAAGCACATGATAACCAGTGCACACACACCCATACACCCCCCACATACTCATACACCATGGACACACACGCCCATATTTATATAAGAATGCATATGCGTATATATTTAGGTATACATATAAATCTCTCTCTCTCTCTCTCTCTATATATATATATATATGTATCCATACACATGTTTGTGTGTACCTATCTATTATATCTATCTATTTATATATCTATCTATATATCAAATATTATGTTTCTGTATGTTTGTGTGCGCGTGCGTGCGTGTGTGTGTGTGTGTGTGTTTGTGTGGATGCGTGTAAACAAAAGAAGACAAAGAAAAAAATTAGTCAAAACTCAAATTCCAGTGATAAAATTTATCGGAAGCTGAAACTTCAGAAAACCATTTTAGCGAATGTCTCTGAACAGACCTTCTAACGATTATAAATAATGCAACATAAAAACTTAATATTTTTGGAGCACAAGGAAAATTTCAGTAGCATATGAAGTACTGCAATGTTAACCGGAAATAACAAAGGAAAATTATTGGACGGCGATATATCTGCTATTAGTTGTTTGATAGATGGGAAATGGAAAAACAAAATACCTTTTGGCATTGTCGTAGTAAAATTGACGACAAGAAAATATATTACACAAAAAAATATATATTATGTATGAAATGATATAGTGTTATATAAAAACCATGTATTTGCGTATCTAAGAAAAGAAAAAAAAAACGATAGCTGATAATGCATTGCAGGGGAGTGAATTTGCTTATGTATTCGGGGCATCGAAAGAAGTAAGACACAAAGTTTTGATATATCAGTTTAAAGAAAATATGATTTATATTGCTTGAAAATGTTGGCAGAAAGCCAGCAATTTCAGGGGTGAGTGGGTGTAAGAGGATTGCATCGACCTCAGTGCTCAACTGACACTTATTTTATCGATCCCGAAAGGATGAATGGCAATGTCGAGTCCGGCGGTATTTTAACTCGGAAAATAAAGATGGTGGAAATGCTCTTAAGCATTTTTCCCAGTGTGCTAACAATTCTGCCCCTTTGCCGCCTGAAATACTCATAATATTGGTCTCAAATTTTGGAAAAAGTAATTTCGTGGAGCGGGTTGGTCGATTATAATGAACCTCATGTTCTGCTGGTATTTATATTATTGCTCTCGACAGGATGAAGGGCAAAGTATGATTAATATAACGACTCAGGTAAGGCAGCGATCTGGCACACTCGTTAGTACAAATGGCATAATGCTAAGTTCACAACTCCGCGGGTTGATTTTGACTTTTATCCTTTCAGGATCAATGAAATATGTACCAGTTGAACACTGGAGTCAGTATAATCGACATACCCCTACCCGGGAATTCCTAGTTGTGTGAAAATATCTGAATCCAGTATTACAATTTAGCTGTGGTGCGAAGCTGGCAGAATCACCGACTTATCAGTAAATAATTCTTTCTTCTATTCGTACAAGCTCGGAAATTCCGCGACCAGGGCTAATCATTTGCAGCAACTCCGGTACTTACTTGAAAGGATAAAACGCAAATTCAACCTCGACGGTGTGTGAACTTAGAACATAAAACTGGTAGAAATTCCGCTGACCGTTTTATCCAGCAGGCTAACCATTCTGATTGTTCGACGTATTCTAATTTGTAAATACTACTTTCTACTATAGGCGCAATGCTTGAAAGGTGGTCGCGGGGTTAGTCGATTACATCGATCTCAATCCTCGACTCGTACTTATTTTACCAACCCGGGCGGATGAAAATTTAGGGCACCTTAGAAACTGAAAACGAATGCCGCTAAGCATTTTGTCCAGCGTGCTAACGATTCTGTCAGCTCGCCTTCTTTCCATCAGTAAATCATTCTTACTGATCTTGGCACAAGACCAGAAAATTTTTAGGTGTAGGAGAATAGTCGATTACATCGTCAAGCAGTGTTCAACTGGTACTATATTTAAACGACCACTAAAAGATGAAAAGATAAATCCGACCTCCGCAGCATATAAACTCAGAACGAATGCTGCTAAGCGTGTTTCCCGGAGTGTAAATAATTTCGTTTTTTTTTCCTACTCTAGGCACAAGGTCCGAAATTTTGGGGGAGGGGGCCCGTCGATTAGATCGATCGCAGTACACAACTGGTACTTAATTTATAGACCCCGAAAGAATGAAAGGCAAAGTCGACCTCGGCGGAATTTGAACTCAGAACGTAAAGACAGACGAAATACCGCTAAGCATTTCGCCTGGCGTGGTATCGATTCTGCCAGCGCGTCGCCTTAATAACACTAATAATGAAAATGAAAATAATATATATTATAATTTATTATAATAGATAATTAAAATGTTCATGGAGTAATTATAGATCATTATGAATAATTCAGACTGTGAAACGGAAATTAAAGTTCGGCACATGACATTAAAGAAAACATAATTAGTACTACCACTCAGCTTTGCAAGTATTTCTGTTAAATTAGAAATTCCAGCTATACGATGCTATAGTATAAGCAAACATGAACAACATAGACGCAGGCATGGTTATAGGGACATGTACCGATGCGCGATTAAGAACTTCACTTTGCAATCAGAGGGAAACAGAAAGACAACCGATTGAGCTGTGTGGTAAGAAACTTGCTTCCCTTCCACATGGCTCTGGGTTCAGTCCCACTGCGTGTCACATAGCCTTAGGCCAACCAAAGCGTTTGTGAGCGGATTTGTTAGACGGAGACTTCGAATATATGTATGTGTGTATGTGTGCTTGTCTCACCGCTTGATAATCGGTGTTGACGTGTTTACGTCCCCGTAACATAGCGGTTCCGTTAAAAGACCAATAGAACAATTACTAGGCTTTTTAAAAAATACATGTACTGGCGTCGATTAATTAGACTAAAAGATATCATTCAAGGCAGTGCCCCACCATGGCTGCAGTCTAATGACTGAAACAAGTAAAGAATATACAGGGTGATTGAAAACTAACTCCCTATTTGAAAATACTGATAAATTATTTAATTGTAATTTTTCCCAAAAAATAATGGATATGTGAGGAAATCTTTTGGTATGAGGTTATATTTAAAATTTGACATGGGCTCCAGATGTAACCACCAACTTCTTGGGTTGCCAGAAATTGCGTCAACTGATTTCATGAACAACTCTTGTGGGATGGAAGACAACTCCTCGTATTCGCACTTCAAGTTCTTCTAAAGTCTTTGGTTTGGTACAGTAGATTTGTTCCTTTAACTAACCTAAAAGAAAGAAATCAAAGTGTGTTAAGTTGGGGCTGTTGGCAGGCCACTCATACGAACCACAATGACCCATCCATCTCCCGGGAAAGTAGACATTCAGCCATTCATGAATGACAGGAGCGAATTAAGTTTTATACTTCAAAAGACAAACACAAAAAAAAATTGAGAAATACATTGCAATAAATATATAATTTATAAGTACTTTGCAATTACCCCCCCTCTCTCTCTCTTTATATATATATATATATTTCCGAAATGTACGGAATGAAGTAGATAAAATCGAGGCTAGATATATTTCATAGCTAGCGGAACCTCGGAAGTAGTAAATTATCCGAACGAGAGTTAGACCGCAAGCTTCTCTTCAGGTCAACAATACCTTGATTCGCATTTCGATCGAATGTCTAACGAGTTAACACAGGATCTCCAAACAACAATATAAACTTCATATAATCAATGTATCCTTGGCCCGAAGACTAGCTTGCGGTCTACCTCACGTTTGGCTGATTTACTATTTCCGAGGTTCCGCTAGCCAGGTTTTTAGCTATCTCATTCCCTAAATTTTGGATATTCGTTCTCACATATAACAACCCCTGTTGCTTAGCGTGAACAATAAAATTAACATTTTTCTGCTTATCGTACTTCGATACGGGATAAATTCAGAACTTTCTGCCCCAATAAACCAGTATTGTTCCGGAAAGTTTTTTTTATATCTTTTACGAGCGGCTTGAAGCTCACTAATTTCCTACACCTTGATCCGTGGATCTTACATTTTGGCTGTGTAGCGGTCGGCGGAAGAGATGAATGTATCTGTGGGAGACTTAAATAGAAAAATACTGGGGTCAATTTGCTCGCTGAAACTGTTCAAGGCGGTGCCATAGCACGGTATCGCCTTGAAGAATTTAGTCAAATGACTGAAACAAATAAAAGATAAAATATATATTTCTGTTCACAAATAAATGCATTTCCCTACGAAGGACATTTGTGCCTAAAGAGAAGCAGAGATTTATATGAATGTTGATTTGATTTGAGAGAAGTGAAGAAGACTCAAAATTTCTTGAAAAAGACAGGGGTGAATAATTTTCTAGAAGGGATTGAAACGTAATCATAGCGGTTTCACATCGACAAAATCTCATTCCCGACTGACGCTACAGACGAATCTATTACCAAAGCAATACGGCAGGTAATCATTATTTGATTCCCACCTCTGACATGAAGCGTAGTCAATTGGTTATATTACAAATTGTTTTAAACAGTTAATTGTGTTATTTTACTGGTTGGGTGACATAGCTCCCAGCTATCAACATTCATATACAAAGATAACTGCCAGAGGTGGAACACTTTACACACAGACATGTCATACTTCAAAAGCCCTTCATCAGAAGCTGTTTGTTAATTACAAATCAATCATGACAAATTGTTTATCTTTTTTTTTGTATTTTGTTTGTTGATATTGTATGGCATTTAATATGATTTGCAATTAACGTTAGAAATTCTAATTTTAAATATGTTACACAAAGTGGGAGAAAGTTACAAGGAGAGGGAGTGCATGCGCAAGAGAGAGGGTGGAACAGAGAGTGTTTGTGTGTGTGTATGAGTGTGTGTGCACACGCGCGCGTTTACGTGTGTGTGTCAGTGAGGGCAGGTAGTCGCAGAAATAGTTGAGACAAAACAAAAAAAAAAGAAAACGTATCATGAATTAATCAAGCGCTAAGTAAATAAAATATGTACAAACTGATTTATACGTAGGCAGGCACTCGCATGGACACATTGATACGTATGTATATATATATATATATATATATATATATATATATATATATACATATATATATTTACACACACACACATATATATATATATATACGTATACACACAAACACACATATATATATACAGCATATATGACATACATTGCATATGTGTGTGCGTGTGTGTGTGTGTGTGTGCGTGTGTGTGTCTGTCTGTCGGTCTGTGTGTATATGTGAGATCAGTTTTCTGAGTAAAGCAGTCCATTCAAAAGGAACCAATAACATAATTCTTTATTTGTAAGCTACAATCGGGCATTACAGCGCCTTTCTAAACTAAACAATGCACACAAACATACGCACACAAAATAATGCTTTCTGTATGTATATATATATATATATATATATATATGTATGTATATATGTGTGCGTGCGTGTGTGTGAGTGTGTGCGCGTATATCTATGTATATATATGTAATTATGTATATATATAAATGTTTATATATGTATATAT
>NC_068988.1:61179098-61180177 GCF_001194135.2 Octopus bimaculoides
CCACCACCACTACCACCAATACCACCACCGACACTACTGCTACTACTACTACTACTACTACTACTACTACTACTACTACTACTACTACTACTACTACTACTATTAGCGGTTTCAAAGTTTCAATACAAGGCCAGCAGTTTCGGTGTGGGTGCATTAAATCGATTGCACGAGCCCGAGTATCTAACTGTTACTTATGTTAAAGTACCTGAAAGGATGAATGCAAAGTCGACCACGACGGAGTTTCGGCTAAGTACGTAAGGACGTAAAGACGGACGAAATGTAGCTACGCATCTTGCCGGGCGTCTTTACCGATTCTGCCAGCTCGCCACCTTAATAATAATAATAATAATAATAATAATAATAATAATAATAATAATAATAATAATCATAATAATAATAATTGCCCTGATGCAGTATAAAGAAGTGGCTCTCTTGGCTTCTCATCTTAATTGATTGGAGATGTTATCGTGTACATTGTTTTGTCTTAGTATAAACGATGGGCTACAGCAAATATTCTACTCAATACCACAGATTTGCTTGTCAGTTGTTTGACCTTAATCAGTTGAGCATGTCCATTAGTAGCTGACGGTATGTGCATCTCTGGTCATGAGCAGGAGTAATGGGGGAGCATCAAAGCCATGTCTTTAGAGGAATTCTTTGGGGTTTCGATAATTCCCCTTTGGAAACCTGGGTGTTTCATTCAACATCCTTAAACAAACCTTATTCAGGGAACTTTTGAGTGGGATGGGCTACTCAACCTGAAGAAAATTCTAACTGGGCCCCACCTGCAAGGTCATGCGCTGTTTATCTTGATATGTGATCACCATGTCGCGCGCACATGGTTGTGATACATGTGCCTGGTGTACACTTATCATACGGGTAGTCATGATGTGTATACCTGGTTTCGTATATTTTACCCCAGTGTCACTTTGATGGCATCCACTGGTCTCTGAATAATAATAATAATAATAATAATAATAATAATAATAATAATAATAATAATAATAATAATAATGTGCTACAGCTCCAAACAAAAGAGGGACTTGTGAAAACGAAAGCCATCCCCATTAGAAGAGGAA
>NC_068988.1:61182117-61183344 GCF_001194135.2 Octopus bimaculoides
GAAATGGAAAAACTTTCAAAATACAAAGACCTGGAAATAGAGATAACTCGAATGTGGAATCTAAAAACAGAAACAATTCCTATCATAGTAGGTGCCTTAGGTATAATAAAAAATATTCAGAGAAATACATAACAAAAACACCAGGACTTACAAATATATATAACATACAGAAAATTGCTCTACTGGGTACTGCACACATTCTACGCAAAACACTTTCAATACAGTAAACAGAAGAGCACCACAGCAAACCACAGCACATACCCAAGGCGCACAGAGCTGCGCTCGGTAGTGAAGTGAAAGCACGTTATAAAAATAAAACTACTGAACAATAATAATAATAGTAATAGTAATATATGTGATTGCCTGTAACGGATCTCTTGTTTGATTTATGTTGTTGGTAATGTTAAATGTGTTGATCTGCGAAAACTTTTCTAGTATTTTCTGCTCAAAAATCTCTTCTATGTCTTGTTACAAGGTTGGTGGCGATCTTAAAGCTGTTGCCACTGCTGCTCGTGTTGCTGCTGCTGAAATTGATGATGATGCAGACCGTGGTAGAGAGAAGGCTGTTGTAAGTGATTTCGTTGCTTTCGTTGTTGTTGCTGTTGTTGTTTGATAATGATGATGCGGTTGATGAGCAAAGTGTTAAAAGGTGGTGATAGTGATGATGATGCCGGTGGGAGTGGTGGTGATGGTGGTGGTGATGATACGGGTGGTGCTACAGTTGGTGCTCATTATAATGGTAACGATTATTACTTGTTGTAGTAGTGGTGGTGACAGTGGTGGCTTTCGAGACGCCGACGACGATGGTGAGGATAAAGATAAATATTATGATGATGAAGATGGTGATGATAAAATGATGCTGATAAATACGATGATGATTAAGATGATGATGATGAGTAGGAGGAAGAGGGGGAGCTGAAAGAAATGATGATGATGGTGAAATGATGAAATGATGAAATGAGGAAATGATGAAATGAGGAAATGATGATGATGATGACGACGACGATGATGATGACGATAATGATGATGATGATGACGATAATGATGATGATGATGATGATGATGATGATGATGATGATGATGATGATGATGATGACGACTATGATGCAACTTGGTGATAACAACGGCAATAGTTTTGATTACGATGATGGGTCTGGATCTGTTTCTGCTTCTGGTTGTAGCACTAGTGATCGTGATGATGATGACGATAAGGAAAGTTCATTACGG
>NC_068988.1:61184071-61185304 GCF_001194135.2 Octopus bimaculoides
CTCCTCCTCCTCCTCCTCCTCCTCCTCCTCATCATCATCATCATCATCATCATCATCATCATCATCATCATCATCATCATCATCACCATACCAACAGTATCAGCACCAGTAATACTAACATCATCACCATCATCAGCGTGATCGTCATCATCATCATCCTCACCATCATGATCATTATCATCAGTCAGTCGCCACACCACGGCCACCACACCGGCCACCAACATCGTTCTCATCACAGTCAATATCGTGAACAGCATGATGTTGATGATGATCATAATCATTATTATCGTCTTATTTACCAACACCATCATCATCATCATCATCATCATCATCATCATGATCGTCATATATTATTAACGGCATCATCATTATCATCGTCCTGGTACTCATCATCATCATCATCATAACATTTTAGTTTTTTTAGATTTTGCTTACTTTCATTTTCTTTCTTTTGTGTCATCACGTACACAATTACTTGCTGCTGTCGCTGCAGTCGTTGCAGCAGCCGCTGCAGCTGCACATGCTGCCGTTGCTGCTCTCCGATCAAACAATTCTCTCTTCTTCACCAATGTCAGACACTTTTCATATCCATCTGTTTTCCCCGTGCTAACTAAGATAAATTCATTTTATTAGTCTGTTTTGTGCAGGACGTTTCACGTACAATGTCCTATCTCTGACATAATCTGCGAATACGTGCGACTATGTTATGTAGCGTGTTGTTATTACGTGTATCCTGGAAACCAATATCGTTGAAGAGGGGAAATAGTGAAAGAAATTTGTCAGTAACTGAAGAAAATCTTAAACACAAGGATGACTTGCAAAATTGTGTGTGGATACGTGAACATGTGATAAATTGCAAAATACATACATACATATATTCATACATATATAAATACATACATACAGACATACATATATACATGCATGCAAACATTATTTAAGTATATATGAGTATGTTTAGATATGCAAATATATGCGTGAGAAGATATACATAAAACAAAATATACAAATCTGCACGTATGCATACATGCATACTTATATGGACACATACATACACACATACACACATACACACATACATTCATACATACACATATACATACATACATACATAAAACAATACCCTGTTGTTGATGTTGAAATTCTAGTGAAGGAGCCTTGGATGTTGGTTAGAAAGCAGCTCTTTCTCTATTGGCAAGAAATCTTGAAAAGAAACTGAATAATGACTTATAT
>NC_068988.1:61185516-61187480 GCF_001194135.2 Octopus bimaculoides
TATATATATATATATATCTATGGCGTCGGAATATTTCTGGTTCAACAATGTACATTTAGACAACGAATATATAATTCCTTTTGGTAATCGTATATATTACACACGGTACCTTACAATGCAAGGTAACCTCAAACTGTATTTTTTACTGTGAATGATTTGCCATTCACGTCTTCCTTTGAAGTAAGTGTGACACACACCACAGGTACGTACGTACAATGACAGCGAGTTGGCGTATTGATACTGATACTAGAAACCAAGATAATTGCATTGTTTCCTTATGTTATATTTTTGGCAGAATGAGTTTAGAAAATAATACCTATCTTGCTAAGCTTACTATAATTTAGAGAGTAGCAGAGGAAAATATTGGTGGTGGTGGTGTCAAGATATATGAGTGCTGAGATAGTTATTCATATTTAGAAGATTTTATGCAGCATGTAGTCTACAACCATTTAGAATTAAATCCGTTGGGATTTGTTAACTGTGTTCTAGTTGATGGTTATAAATCAATATCAGACAATCTCCCAGACCCTTATTTTACTGGAACTATATATCTAGCTTTACTCACATGAAAGGATATGTCTCAGAGCTGCTAGTAAGAGAATGACAGATGTGGAAGGAAAGGTAGGAAAGGTAGGGGTGGTCAATACTTATTTAGATTATCGAACAAAAGGGGAATATAATAAAAAAAAACCCCAAAAGGGACAAGTAATATAAGGTCAAAGAGTAAGAAGTAGAGTTTAATGATACAAGAGGGATACGGGATGTAGTAATTCATAACTTAGCAAGTTTATTATATTAAATATAGAAAATAAATTTAAATCAATATATAAGAAAGAGATAGAAATTAAACTTAAAACCTAATAATGGAATACTTTTATATATAATAGAAAACTCATAAGACTTTTCCTAAGCATATTGTTAAGGTGGTCATGATAAAACTATTCTACAATGAATGTATAATTGGATTTAATTATTATCTGAGTAGGAGTACATAGTATATATTAAAGCAAAACAAAGATTATAGCCTCATTACGGGTGGATAAGTATAAGATATCGAAAATATGGAATCGAATGTAAGGGGTTATTTAATTAGAGCTATATTAGATGTATAATGGAGTACATGCAGAAGTAATAGCTAAAACGATATGGGCATGTAATTATTTATTGAATACATGATTAAAAAATACTAAAATGAAAGAAAACAACTATTTCCGTATCTGGTGAATTTTTATAAAAAATTTTGTAAAAAATTATTTATAAATTATATGCACTAGCAAAAAGCTATCAAAGGATATAAGAATGTATAAAAATATCACATATAAAAAGAAATTATAAAGTTTCTAAAACGTGTAATTATAAATATAAATATAATATTGTATTATATTATACAGTGAGTTTCATGAACAGAAATTATAGACAACAATCTGTACAAGCTACACAAATATATAGGCGAGTATATAAATATAGAAATATTTAATGATGTAAAATATAAAAAATGCAAAATAAAAATAGAAAGATAAAATATTTTTATATAAATTTTTTTTCTAATAAAGGTTTTATAAAATAACGCATTTCATTGCGAATGATATAAACCGTATATCAAAAAATTAAAAAAATGAGGATAAGTCACGATGTGCATATCAAATACTAATTAAAGAATAAATTAAGATAAAGATACCTTCGAAAATGGATTTATAAAATATTTATAAAATATATCTCAGACGCTGATTTATGTAGAATAATAACAGTTCCTAGGGGGAACTATTATATTATAACTATTAGGGAAGAAAATCCCAATATCGAAAGGGAATATACGTAATATAAATATTGAAGAATTGCAGATTAAAATGATTAAGGGTTATTAGAGAGTAATACGACATATATTTCTAGATAAGAGAGCGTATGCTATACACTCCGTATAACTCTGTATGTATATATATATATATATATATATATATATATAT
>NC_068988.1:61187490-61189067 GCF_001194135.2 Octopus bimaculoides
GATTATATATATATATGTGTGTGTCTGAATATATTTATATATACAGAGGGAGAGAGAGAGAGTGAGAGAGAAAGAGAAAGAAAGAGAGAGAGAGAGAGAGAGAAAGAGAAAGAAAGAGAGAGAGAGAGAGAGTGAGAGAGAGAGAGAAAGAGCTATAATCTACTGTGATATAAAGTAGATCCGACTATGATTGAATTATATCTAGCTTTGTCTTCTGTAGTTTATGGAAATAAATAGAATTATTAAATGGTACACATGGACTGAAATGCTTATTTCCTGGCTATTATTTCCAGTTAGGTTAATCCACGTAGCCAGCTTCCTAATTTCTAATTAATGTTTTAATAACATATGCATTGTATATGCTTATGTGAATATTTACTAAGTTAGGGAGGCTGTCGTACAACAGAACTGAAGAATTAGATAAATGAGATTAGCCAGTGAAATTTTGGTGTAAGCCTTTTGTGATTGGAGTGGCAAACGTAAGGACACGTTACTATGAATATACTTGTTTGTAACGTTGTGAACTGAGTGGACTCGGGTGAAAGTAAGTATGTGTTATGCAATATTGATTTCAAATTTTCGTAGGAGGCCAGGAATTTCGGCGAAGAGGGCAAGTCGATTATGTCGACTCCAGTACTCAACTAGTACTTATTTTATCGATCCGAAAGTGATGGGAGGCAAAGTCGACCATTTTGAAATTTTAACTCAGAAGTTTAAGACGGACAGAATGCCGCTAAGCAATTAGACCGGCATGCTAAAAATTCTTTTCTACTCTAAGCACAAGGCCCAAAATTTTGGGGGAGGGGTAGTCGATTAGATCGACGCCAGTACGCAAGTGGTACTTAATTTATCGATCCCGAAAGATAAAAAGCAAAGTCGACCTCGGTGGAATTTGAATTCAGAACGCAGCGGCAGACGAAATACGGTTAAGCATTTCGCCGGGAGTGTTAATGATTCTGCCAGATCGCTGCTTTCATGTGTTACATATTATTGATAATGAAATGGATTTGTAACTACGTTAGGTTGTATCATAGGCAAGAAAATTAAGAAGGTGGAGACAGATGGCAAGACGTAGGGAAAAAGAGAGAGAGGACGAGAAAGCAAGTGAGAGTGAGGGGGAGAGAGAGAGAGAGAGAGCGATCGACTTTTGTAAAGGTATGTGTGGTCTAAAAAAAAAATTCCTTTAACCTGCGACCATGCTGGGGCCAAATTCTCAAAGGTTTTTTCAGTTATATGAACCTGGATATTCCCATATAGAATTTAGTCTTTCGTATCATTTTTATTGAATTCTCACGTTACACTAAAGTGTAGACATATATACGGGCTCGAAAAAAAAGAAAAAAAAGGACAAGTTACCAGAGATATACGTGCACACATTCACATAGATGTTACTATAGAAAATAGTTGTCTAAATTAACTAGTGGGATAAAAAATAATGTCATATTACCGTGAAAAGAACAGTGTGACCATATAACTATGCCTGTAACTACGTGTATCTATCTATCTATCTATCTATCTATCTATCCATCTCTATTGTATATATATATATATATCTCTCTCTCTCTCTCTCTCTCTCT
>NC_068988.1:61189794-61190575 GCF_001194135.2 Octopus bimaculoides
AGATAGATAGATAGATAGATAGATAGATAGATAGATAGATAGATAGATAGATAGATAGATAGATAGATCGATAGGTAGTTAGACATAGTTTGTGTATGTGTGTGTGGAGGGTGTGTGGTTGTATGCAAGAAATTATATATATATATGTAGATAGACAAATAAGTAGATAGATATACATATATTTTCATGCTTGCTTTTAAGTCAAATTAAAATATAGTGAAAAGATTATTCAATGCGACAATGACGGAACATTGATGTTTGTCGCTAAGAGAAAGGATCTGATGTGAATTGTCTCATTTGACTGTGACTTATTTTCCGGTGGTTTTCTTTTTACACAAGGCTCGTAGACAATATATTCTCTCAGACAATATATTCTCAGGCATAAAAGCCGCAGCCGTTCCAACAAATGTCAACACACATGCCCTGTGTATGCAAGTTCGATTTCGTTTATATAAACGAAGTAGTGTATATAACTACGCCTAATTCATAATTGAATTTATTTCCGTAGCATGAAAGGTTGGAACATAACAGCGGATGGTGTCTAAATCATTCAGCATATAGTCATAGTCTGTGATATAGCCTATAGCGGGACTTCTTCGATGTGCGTCATTGAAAAGTCACAACAATGACGAAACATCGATGTCTGTAACTTTCAGGTATGCTTAACACCAGGCGCATTGAGAGTATATTTTCTTGCGCTTAAAAACACAGCCGATCCATGAACAAACAACACGCATGCGTGTCTGTTTGACTTTAATTATATATATATATATATATATAT
>NC_068988.1:61190867-61193221 GCF_001194135.2 Octopus bimaculoides
TATATACACGTGCATACACATATATGAAGTACATGTATATCTGTATTTTTTTCTGTCTTTCTGTCTCTGTATACAGCCCTAACCGTCCGATACACCTACACGCACGCACAATTTTTCTCATAAAAAATCTCTAAGCAATATTCATTTGAAACAATGGACAAAAATTTGTTGGTTAAATCCTTTAAAACTTAGTATTGTCATATGAAGTGGCTTCAAGTGAAAAAAAAAATTGTTACAGCGATCGATAACATATCAGAATTTCTTTTTTGTATTCCATTTATATAATTTTTCAAGAATTTCTGTAAAGATATTTATAAAGTGATATTTTTTTCTTTATCGTTTGTTAATTCATTACAAAAATAACTCTCAAGAAATATTTTATCTACAAATTTTTGCCAATTATGGTTTTTGATGAGTTGTGGTGTGTATATATGTATTTATGGATGCGTGTGCATGTGTGTATATACATATGTTTCTGTGTGTTTGCGTATTTGTGTCCTAGTTTTGTTCTGTATAAATATATATATATATATATATACACGTACACGCGTGTATGAGTTTGTATATATACGCATATACATACACATATATGTATATGCTAGTATATATATGCATATATACATATATATCGATATATGTGTGTATATATATATATATATATATATATATATATATATATATATATATATATATATATATATATATATATATATATATATATATTCATACGCACATTAATACTCTCACACATACGTATATATATGTATCATGCAGGCATATGATATACACATACCCACTCATATACACACATATCTTTGTATGTGCTTGTGTGTTTGTGAACGTGCATATCTATATGACAGTATTATTTCTATATTTGTGTGTGTGTGTGTGTTTAAGTTTACGTGTGTGCTTCTACTGAATTATTTGTTACTGATAAAATGTAGAAATATGATGAAGTTAAGCAATTTCTCTAAGGAACCCAAACAAAATTTATGGAGAAAAGATCGGTAATAAGATATAATCTAATAGCAGAAATTACCATCTGTTCAATATTTGAGCAACGTTATAGCAATATATTCTTGTAATAGAATTCTTCATTTGTGGGACTGTAATACCATCAACTAGTCTATTGGGACTGTTCATTGACTAACGTATTTGTATATGTATGATAATTTGAGATAAACGAAAGACTGATAAGGAAATAAAAGCTGTTATGAAACAAAAATTATCATAAAGACTGTCGTTTAGCGTGTAACTATTTGATAAAACCGCATTTATCGATAACACCAACATGTGTGTGTGTGTGTGTGTGTGTGTGTGTGTGTGTGTGTGTGTGTGTGTGTGTGTGTGTCTGTGTGTGTGTGTGTCTGTGTGTGTATTGTTAACCATTGTACAACGACACATTTTTAAAAGCATGGCTGCAAAACATAATGATCTTGTGGAGAGTCCTCAAGTGATTGAATTTATATATTTACTCAATATGTATGAATATTACATTCTTGACTATAATTGCTTAAACGTTTCCGGGACGATAGCAAATTACATTTAACAATTGACGTATTATATTTTAACAAGTTATATCTCGGGAGAATATATACGATGTAGTTTCCTGACATGGCATCTCGAATACCAGTTGATGTCGTGTTGTTTGCATCGTAATATCTAAAATATGATTTTTATTGGAAGCATCACTTCTTTCTATAACATATAAACTTTTTATTACATAGTAACTGTAAGTTTACTATCGTGTTTTCAACACGATATCTAGGGGAATATATTGTGTCGTTTATTTTATTTCACAAAATGGTATCTACAAAATGGCGTCTGTATTTCCTCAACCGAAAATTTCCTATTTTACGATTCATATTACACACGTTCGGAGTTATAAGCACCTGCATTTGTATAAACGGCTACGCTTTACAAAAGTCAGATTTGAAACTCGGTTGTATGTGCAGTAGGGACAATTTCATCACGTCCACTATAATAAAACGAGCCGGTACGTGGTCGTTCCTGCTTTTAAATATAGTAGCTAAATCTCTCTCTCTCTCTCTCTCTCTCTCTCTCTCTTTCAGGTTATAAATTACCATTTCATATACACACGCACAAAGACACACTCTCCGCACACACAGAAACGTACACATACACATTCACGCATACATATATTCTCTCTCTCTCTCTCACATACTGACACACACACTTTCGTGCTCACACTCTCGTGCTCACACTCTCGTGCTCACACTCTCGTGCTCACACTCTCGTGCTCACACTCTGGTGCGCACACGGTGACGTGTATATGCAAAAAAAAAAATTACGCGCTTTTCTTATTTTTTATGTCTGTGAACGAACACCCCCAC
>NC_068988.1:61193300-61195197 GCF_001194135.2 Octopus bimaculoides
TATATATATATATATATATATATATGGATATACATGTATGTATGTGTATTTATCTTCACTATTGATATGCACCATCACTGTGAGATATATACCAATGCTGTAACTAACGAGTATGATTCGAGCTTTCCATAATTACTCTGTGTATCTACCACCATTATAGTAATTTACCATCAATATAGATATCTGTATAACCTTCAATTCCTGCAGCTCCCTCGGCCATCAATGTACTTATAATAATCAGCAGCATCCCCAAAACTACATTACATTATGATGACTATTATTTTTAACGAACGTTATTGCTTTAGTCATTTACGACCGTCACAACTAATATTTTACAATCGTTAATAACAACAACAACGACTACAACAATCGTAATAGCTACATTAGCCACAACAATAACAAAGAGAAAAATATAAGAAAATTTCCTAACACAGCACGTCATATCTCTATCAGTAACATTATCTCACAACTGCATCACCACAAGCAACACAACATCGCCATAAGCACCGGGACACTGCAAGCACTGAAATACCACATTACAGCTCCATCGCACCATCACCGCAATTTCACACTTCCAAACACAAAGTTAAGGATAATTGCCTATTTCCTAACACAGCATGATTCCATCGTATTTGCCTAAACTCCACCGCCTTCGGCATGTTATTACACCACACGCACAGTACCTCCTTCGAAACATGCCCTAATACAAGCACAAATACACGTACATAAACATTGGCACCCACAGGAAAATATACACACAAAGACAGGCATGTAAACATATACATAAAAAAATACACACATATAACCCCATATATATATATATATATATATATATATATATATATATACACAGACATATATACAGACGCACACCACCAACATAAACGACAAAACACACACGAACCCTAACGCATGCACAAAAACATATATATAGAATCATCACGCATACACATAGACACACATAGGCATATACACAGTCACGCACTCAAAAATACATAAAAACTAACACATGTCCAGAAACGTATACATACAGCATTTATATACACATACAGATACGCACGCACACAAATAAGATTCTCATAAACATACGCCAAAAAATTCTTAAAATTTTTTCTTTCCACCTGAACTTTTTCTCAAAAATAATCAGAAACGTAAACAATAATTAAATTTCAATCTTAGCCACCATGCGAACTCAGCCACCATTCCACTTTTACTTCCTTCCCAACTCAACCAGCCCCGTCATTGCAATGCTATTCCCTTCCACTTCCATAGTTCTGGAGTTAAATTTAAGGAATCTGTTTCTGCTGAAATTCCTGCCAAACACTAACACCAACACATCCAAATGATTCTTTTAGTTGTAGTAAGCACACATCACAATCATACAGAAGTGTGTGTGTGTGTGTGTGTGTGTGTGTAAATACATGCCTGAATACATACATACACACAGACATACATACATTCATGCAAACATACATGTATACGTACGTACACACACACACACACACACACACACAAACATATATATGTATATACATATATACATATATATGCATATACGCAGAAACACAAACATAAATATTTACACATTCTCGACTCACACAGACATACATGCATGCTTACAGGCTTATCTACATATACAAACATAGTCTGGAACCGATACACACATATATCCATAGAAAGTCACACGCACAAAGATATCTCCACAAAACCACACACACATAAACACACACACACACACACACACACACAAAGAAACACACACTCACACGTGCACGCATACAAGCACGCCCTCATACGACTATACACACATACCTGTACACATACAACCACGATTGCGAGATTCACAGACTCAAAGCTTTATACTTAGACACGTACACGTATGAAGATATGTATATAT
>NC_068988.1:61195736-61196973 GCF_001194135.2 Octopus bimaculoides
ATATATATATATATATATATATATATATATAAAAAATAAATATATATATATATATATATAAATATTACCATGAAGTGGCATACGCATCAATATATAGAAACACTTTTTGTTATGTAAACATGTATAAGCATATAAGCACGCTGTTTCACCCGTGCATATAGACATACATAATGATGTAGATACATGCAGGCATATTCAAGGATAAGTCCACAGACGCCATACATATCTGCACATATGCTCAGGCATACATAAATAAATATATATGCAACCACGTACATAGTTACCTAAAATACTTGCAGAAAAAACACACACACATTTACGTATATACAGACACGCACTCCGGCATATGCACATATGTTAAACACGCACCAACACATGCAGAATTACGCTCTCACACGTGCATTGTTACATACGTACATAACCACAGATAGACATAAACACATACATGCACATTCCCCATACACTTACACACAAGTACACACAAATACAAGGCCATATACACACACATTGATAAACTCACACCCACATATATACACTCATACATCCATTTTCTCCTTAAAAACAACCATACCTCTTCAACGATTTCACTCAATTCTCATTCCATCAAAACACATCGCTCCCTTGCCCACCGGCATCACCACCTCCTTACATCAACCTAACATCCATACACAGCACCAACCCTTAACTGAAGATACTTAATGCTGACTCTACTGTAAACAAATGAGTTCAATTACGGTTATAGTAAATGAGTGTAGTCGAGCGAGAGGTAAGCGCGTTGCCAGATAAGAGATGGATGACGGGCGATGGGCGATGGGATACGATGCGGTTTCAATCATTATTGGATGCCAAGTAAATTCCCACATGCCAAAAAATGTTATGTGGAAATACTCACAGATCTACGCAATCGCTTGACTTGCCAGAAATAGCAGTGGAATTTCTTCGAAGCAAACACAATCAGTACAGAAAAAGGTAACATTAGCCAGAATTATCTTTTATTTTTTACGTCTTTCAATCATTGGATTGTAGCCAGTTTGGGGCACGACGTTGAAGGATTTTTATTTATTCTATCGGTCCTGTTGCAGGGCCACTATGTTACAGTGACGCAAAAAAACAAACAACGGTTGTTAATGTATGGTAGTCGGTGACAACCACTGATATATAGACACGCACAAACGGAAACAAATACATAATTACATACATACATACATACATACATACACACACACACACACACACA
>NC_068988.1:61202902-61208711 GCF_001194135.2 Octopus bimaculoides
CAAATGGAAAAACTTTCAAAATACAAAGACCTGGAAATAGAGATAACTCGAATGTGGAGTCTAAAAACAGAAATAATTCCTATCATAGTAGGTGCCTTAGGTATAATAAAAAAATATTCAGACAAATACATAACAAAAACACCAGGACTTGCAAATATATATAACATACAGAAAATTGCACTACTGGGTACTGCACACATTCTACGCAAAACACTTTCAATACAGTAAACAGAAGAGCACCACAGCAAACCACAGCACATACCCAAGGCGCACAGAGCTGCGCTCGGTAGTGAAGTGAAAGCCCGTTATAAAAATAAAACTACTGAACAATAATAATAATAATAGAAACTCACAAACGAACAGCAATGAGGACGACAACAGTAACTCCAGCAATAGAAATATATTGATAACAATCATAACAAAATGAAACATAATACAGTCGAATTGATAGACAGTAACTCGATAATGATAGTTTTGTTGTAATGATTACGTAGTTGATATTTAGTACTTTCTGTAAAGATTAGAATTACGTATTCGTTTATGATTTTATTCGCTTACTAGAAATACATCTGCACACTTATTTCTTTATTGCCCACAAGGGGCTAAACATAGAGGAAACAAACAAGGACACACAAAGGGATTAAGTCGATTATATCGACCCCAGTGCGTAACTGGTACTTAATTTATCGACCCCGAAAGGATGAAAGGCCAAGTCCACCTCGGCGGAATTTGAACTCAGAACGTAACGGCAGACGAAATACCGCTAAGCATTTCGCCCGCTCGTCGCCATCTGCACACTTACTAAACACGAAACACACACTCACACACACAACCACTCAGACGCAAACACGCACACACATGAATATATATAGGCATTATCACAAAAAGATGATTGCGTATAAATTTATAAGTCTATTTGTGACATGTTTCGACATTTAGAGAAGCTTTCAGTAAGTTTCTGTATAAGTTTGTTATTATTTAGTTTTATTTCAAGATTTCTTGCCAATAGAGGAGGAGACGGTTTCTAACCAAGATCCAAACCTCCTTCATTGGCATTTTGACAACAGCAATAGTGTATGTATGTATATATGTATGTATGTACGTATGTATGTATGTATCTGTGCAGATATGTATGTTTTGTTTTATGTATGTATTTCATGCATTCAGTTGCATATCCAGACATGGTCATATATACTTCAATGATAAATTCCTGGAAAGTTTTACAATTTTTTACTAATCCAGTCATAGATTGGATCTGTAGTCTTTAAATCAGTTTTCTACAAATTTCTTAAGATTAGTATTAAGTCAGTATGTTACACATACCAGTACCCCACTAATTACAAGTATAAACTTGTACTTGTAACCTGTATAGAGTAACTGCAAATTTCTGAATAGTTCAATGTAGTTCGTTTCCGCTGAATTTCAGTTTTATATTAGCATCCGCTGCACAAGTGATTTCCAAAACTGTACTATCTCAAATTTATCTCAACTGTACTATCTCATTCTCTAATTCATTATGTCAGGTCTATTGTGCTTACATTTTATTGAGGTTTTCACTGGGACATTCCTTCAATACTCCTTTTTATTATGAGTGGCTATGGCTTCCACCGTAATGTGGGTTCTTATTTCATTGTCTTTGGAGTTGTCCTTCCGACGGATCTCGTTATACAGTGTCCTATCTACATCATGTCACATCGGTAGATAATACCGTCACGACATTTTGGGACAACTACTTATGACGTGATTGATAACTTCGGCGTTAATTCCACAAAGTCTGCATCGGTTGTCATATTTTCGTTGATATTTCTTGTTCGTGGATTGCAAACGCTTACTGTTCAAAGAGGCAGGGAGTAATCCGGTTGTTGGTCCATGATAAACTGCTTTGATGATCAATGTTACTATCATCTCCGAGCTTTCTATTAATATATTCATTCATGGTCTTCTGCTGATATACGCTAATCCTTTCATTTGATAATACATTGCGGTAGAGTCGTGCATATTCTTTCCGCATGTATTTAAGGTTATCAGACAAGGAATACTGGTCAAGGAGATGTTTTTCAAGTCTTATAATGTTATCAGCCTCATGTATACAACCTTAATCAAGGGATGCACTTCGACACTTGGTGGTTAAAAGTTGTTGCCAAAGGGATATGATATAACATTCAAAGGCAGCCTGGATCGATATTAAACCTCTGCCGCCTTGTTTTCGTCTTAGGTACAGGTGATCTACGTTACCGTTGATGCAGAAATTATGTGTGCTTGTTATTATCTTCCAGGTTTTTTCATCAATGGCTCATTACTCATCAGGCATCCAATCAGACACCCCAAATGTTGCTATGAGTACTGGCATTTCAAAACCATTGTGGGCCACTGTTGTATCGAATGCAAAGTGTTCCAAATTTTTCCGTTATTCGACTTAATATTCTCTAGTGACATGTATTTCGTTACAGGTGTCATTGTAAGATAGGCTTTGATCTTAATCTAGATACTTGTAACATTCCTCATCAGATATAGGGAAACAGTAGAGTCATTGATGGATATGTTGCTAGTCTGGTTTACAGTTTTCCTTCTCTTCATAACCACATAGCAACATTTATTCTGACCAAACTCCTGCCGTATATCCTTTGAGAATGTTGTAACCAGGTCAAGGCTCTTTTTCATCCCATGCATATGTGTGTATGTATGTATGTATGTATTCATTAAAGGCCTGTGATATACAGGACACTGACTGGGAGAACGATGCCTGTCATCGCCACAGATCGAGGAAGCAGGTTAAGGAGGGGATATACACTTTTGAGAGAGCATGTATCCACCATGAAGAACTTAGACGAGCTGCGCGAAAGCGCACGGCTCGTATAGTGAATGGGGAAAGCTTGGTCTGCAATGTTTGCAGTCGCGTATGCTTGTCAAGTGCAGTTCTCATTAGCCACCAACGGAGCCGCAAATGCAAAATATAAGTTAGTCCTAGAGTGCACAATGTTTCTGAAGGTCGGTAATGGTCTTCCTCGGTCACGAGTGGACGGCCATCATCATCATGCATGTATCTCTTAAATATAGAACTGTATTAAGCGTTTTGTGTTTATATATTTTCAATACGCAGAAAAGGGTTTTCAACTTACTAGTTCAGAAAAGCGAGAATTCTTGTACATAAACAATGGTGAGCATATTTTCTGTGAACCAGTAGTAGTAGCATTTTAGTTCTAAAATATGAAGTTGCCTATGAATGTCAATCAGTCAATCAGTGTTTTCCATGATGATATAAAACGTGTATACTACTTTTTTCTGCCGACCACATTCACTCATAAATTTTTGGCCATTTCGGGAATTTAGTTCACGACACTTGCCAACTTGCGAAGCAATCAGAATGAACTCCGACTAATGAACTCCGACTAATGAACTCCGACTAATGAGCTAGCAACCAAGCAGGCAAGCCTTTCCCTTTATTGTACAATAGTATGCTCTTCGTAGATGACGACGATGACGATAATCCTTTAAAGACATTTGTTGAACGAAAAAATAAGACAAATACCAAATCATGCTTCCCTGTCGTGAATAATTTTTTAAAAATGATATTAAAACAAATAGGCAAAAGATAGACAAAATTACGAACAGGAGTATCGCTGTTATTTAAAGGACTAATGTAATTATAGAGCAAATAGCGAGAATCAGTTTAAATATATTTTTGTTATACACACCTCTGATTGCAACAAGCACGAGATTAAAATCGTGCACAAAAATAACTAGAACAACGTGAACATCAACTTCAGCAACAAAACAGCATTAATAAGAACAAATACAGCATTAAAAACAAGAACACACTATCATTAGCATCAATAATAATCATGGTTAGAAATGAAATATAGCGCAAATAAAAAGTAATTATATATATATGTGTCTTTGTGTGTGTGTGTGTGTGTATGCATGTATAAATATATATATATAGTAAGAGATATGAAATACTAGGCAATATTATCAAATGTCACATCTTAGCAAAGGACGAAACAAATAGGACAAAAAACATTAACAACATAAATAATATTTGGAAACAATATTGAACCTCTAACACCACACAGAAATAATGCTTAAAAATACCGCACACAAAAATAACGGAACAAAACATTCAAACAAACGAAATACACACACAACACGCTTACACCGAACACACAAAGGGATACACACATACACGCACACACATATATAGACAAATATATATAGACACACTGTCCCCTCACTATAAATTTTTAAACAGTAAACAAACTATAGTCTGAACGCATACTAAGCAAGCATACACATTAATTACACATTAAAAATACGCTACAATTACACACAAGCATATACATACGCTGGCTAAAATAACATAATGAGCTACAAAAATCAATGAATCTTGACAATACAAATTATTTGTAAGAAATATGTAATTTTTTTTAGGCGGGTCACTTGTTTTAGAAAAGATAATTTTTCTTTTAGGGGTCAGAGATCAGATTCAGGTCTCATTTCTTTTGCTTTAAAAAATAATTAGTTGCACTGAAGCATGGCAGTCTGGCAGTCATAATTAGGCAACCCTGTCCGACAGATAACGAAATCTAATTAGAAATTAATATTCAATTTATTCGTACTTACACACTCAAACATACAATCAGCGAAAAAAATCCATAATGTGGCTTATAATTTCATACATACATGTATACATACATGCATTTCTTACAAATGCGTACTTGTACACAAACATGTATACGGACACATACATAATTATATAGAGTGATCTGAAATTAAAGTGCACTGCAGATAAAGAGTATTTAGAACTTCATTTGTATTTTTTTTTTATGTCAGAAGGAAAATTGCGATGAGGATTCGCATTATAATCCTGAGATTCATTTGGTTAGATCACGTGGTTCGATAGGTTAGACAGTGTAGAAACTGAAAGTAAAACGAAACAGCAGAATTTGTTCATAAAACATTTACTCACATCATCTTATGAGTATTTCATTAGTGAAAAATACCTGCTTTTATATAGGAAACGTGTAAAGTATTGTGCAATCTTCAGAGACTGTATAACATTACTAATTATAGTCGACTACTGACAGTGTTATAACATCAACAACCGCACATACTCTCTCAGATAATGAATACGAATTACCTCGTGTACTTACGAGAGGAGATGGAATATAGTTTGTAGTAGAAGGCAGACTGTATCGCTGTTGTCATTGTGTATGTGAAATCAGACGCTCGGTAGCTAAAGATAACCAGGATTTAGAGCTCACAGCGTGATATCCCGATGATTTATCATATCTGTGGCAGGTTACTCTACTAATTATCGTCTATTCATATGGACGCTAGCTAGTACGCATACATAACGTATTCATAAATATTCACTAACACATATACACACACATTAATAAATGCATAAAAGATCGAGTATACACAAATAGTTTTAATTGGCTGAAGACATATGCTCATGCAAGCACACTCAAGCGTATACGTACAAATATATATCTATGTGTGCGAGAGGTATATACATATATATCCAAATACATATATGAGCCTACACGCACACACACTCACACACACACACACACACACACACACATGTATATATATTAAGGAATGTATAATTCCAAACTTAGAGGAATATTCAAATTAGTAATACTAAAAGTCCAATCACCTTCCAGAAAAACGTACTATATAAAATAGTAATTTAAAAATCTATAAAATTCTACAAGAAAAGTACAAAATATATAAAGATCTATGAAATACTAATCTAAACATTTAATTAAACATGGAATTAAATTAATAAAATAAAAAGTAATAG
>NC_068988.1:61209067-61214609 GCF_001194135.2 Octopus bimaculoides
TATATATATATATATATATATATATATATATATATATATATGTTTGTGTATCTGTGTGTGTATCTGTGTGTGTGTGTGTGTGTGTGTGTGTGTGTGTATGTTTGTATGTATAAAGTGGGCAGCAACCATAACCCAAATATGCAAAATATGTACTCAAATGTGAGAGATAATACATGTGAGGTCGCAGAAATTGCGTGACAGCCATGACTGGGTTCTCCTGCTTCTGTAACATAGTGCACAGTACTTTTGCCAGATATAGGGTCTTCCAGCAGCCTCTCTTTTGATTCAGGGCAGCACTAACTACTCCAGGCACTTGACATAGGCTACTCTGTTGAGTCCGAGTCTGAGGCTGTGTGGGAAGATGAATGGAGGCATAACTTCGCTATCATTAGTGATCATTCCAAACAACAAGATGTTGACTGGATATTTGATTTTTATCACTTTCGGTATATGTTCTCAGATTGCATTGTATTAAGATTGACACTCAAACACTCTGGAATGCTCGTATTGGAAATTCCTGTGCGAATGCCAAGCCCGTACAGTATGTCGTTTCCAAATGTCTGGCAGAGTGATTTGCATCATGGTGGTGTTTTCCTCACAGACGGTGCCTAACGGATTCTGCTATAGTCTGTAGTCGACAAAATCAAAAACAATCAAACGCATGCGCAAAAATAAAATCATAAATGGTGACAATTTACCCATCGCACCCTGTATATATATATATATATATATATATTTAAAGAGAAAGAGAGAAAGAGAGAAATAGATATAGATAGATGGGTAGATATATGCATACATATATCTCTTTACACAATGCTGAAACTGCAATTTTGGTGCCTGTTGGAGGCGTCTGCCCATTACCAACCTACCTACCGACCTACCTACCTACCTACCTACCTACCTACTTACCTACCTATCTATCTACTTGCTTACCTGCCTGCCTACTTACCTACCTAAATATGTACACACACATACAGCATGTTCACGAGAGAAGGGGTGAGAGAGAGAGAGAGAGAGAGAGAGAGAGAGAGATGCACTTACATGCGCACGCACGCACACACACATACACATACACATGTGTGATTATAGATGTGTCAGGAAACTATTCCATTTAGTTCAGAACTGTATGATGACTCTCTTCCATGGGGAAAGATTGAATTGAAAAGAGTTATTATCGCAATACTTCTATTGCCATTTATTTTCTAATGTTCCAAATTCTAATGCTTTCGGACTACATTCCTCTGATTTAAATTGACATGAATCACGAGCATCTATATTTAGATATTTTCCTTGTAATATTTTTGAACTTCGGTAAATAATAGAAACCACAAACAAAAAAAAAAAACAAAAAAAACAAAAAGGAAAAAGGTTTCATTCTAACTCCCGTTCATAATATGTTGTTAAATTGAGATCACTTTTGCATTTATTCAAGGAATAATTTAAGTTGGTTAAAGTTACTTCTCTCTGGCTGTAATTAACCTTTTGCTCCGACCCCGCAACCGCCTTATAAAATGTTGGCATCAATTGCCATAGCTCTTCAATTATATCTAGAACTTTTCTTCCAATAACTAAATATGATATCAGCCTATAATCTCTAAGCATTTTGTGCAGTTTATAATATATGACGGCTGGGATACAGGTCAGTTAAGTTCATTTAAGTTGATTAGATGTCAGCAGGCAGTAAGAAAGCAGAAGTGTGTTGGGCAAGGGAGTGGGGGGGGCGATGAGGTGATGGGCAAGCCGGATTGTTATCTGATTGTTTCTGTGGGTGAATTCAAGAATGGCAAGCAAACCAGACCTGCATAGAGCTACATATATTAATCTCATAAAACCCACTAGTATTTTGTGTGTATGTGTGTGTATGTGTGTGTTGTGTGTATGTGTGTGTTGTGTGTATGTGTGTGTTGTGTGTATGTGTGTGTTGTGTGTATGTGTGTGTTGTGTGTATGTGTGTGTTATGTGTATGTGTGTGTTGTGTGTATGTGTGTGTTGTGTGTATGTGTGTGTTTTGTTTCTCTGAATTATACCCTGAAATGAAACAAATAAGATCATGGAAAATTCGACGAAATTTAATGGATATCCGATCCGGAACTGCATCTCCGAACTCATTTAAAGTTTGAAGAAGACAAGAATGAAACAACTGAACAAAAAATGTTTTCATAAGAAAAGAAAATTGCAACAGAAATTAAAGAAACTGCGCGTATATTTTCTCCCTTTTCCCCTTACCATATTCCAATGCTGTCTTTTACACGAGTAAGACTTAAATTTATTCGTTTTGTAATGGTAAGAAGCATCTTCGCCAAATTTTATATCTATCTATCTATCTATCTATCTATCTATCTATCTATGTTTGTGCGTTTATGTGCGAACGTATTTATACATATGTATGCATATATACATATATGCACCCAAACAAACATATTCAAACGCCTAGTACTAACGAACCTCCCATCAATTATGTCCTCATTTTTGATGCACATGAATAACGGCTTTGAAGACAGTCAAATGCTTGAAATAACAGTCAAATATATATTATTGCTTTCATTTTGAGCGTTTCAACAACACGCGGTTGAGACAACGATTTATACAAATAATGAGTACGCAAAATTAAAACTTATTACATGCACTCTATGCTTTTTTCGTATTACTTCTGATTTTCGTCTTACGAAATGAATATCGACCACAAAATCATTTGAAATATGTACTCCCGATTTATCTAATAAATTAGTAACGCCTGTGAAGCATTCTAGACTTGTAATCATGTCAGAATTCATACATTTCTTATGGAAACGTGAAGTTGATTCTGGAGTCGATTATTCAGAGCAGCACATATTGCTGGTACTAATTTTATTACTCAATTCGTATATTTGTACAGTAGATGTTGAACAAGAAATGTAGAAACGTTGGGAGGTGGACGCTAACTTTTGTAATACATGTAGTACGGCGCTTTTACATTTGTGCCAACTGGCTGTAGTAATAAGCAAATGATATATTAGCTGACAGTTTCAGTGGCTAGTCCTGTACGGTGAAATATTTGGCAAACATCCACAACAAATAGACAACAACATTCCTATATTGAAATAGATGTATTAGAAGACGGCAGCATGTTGACATGATTGACAACGCCATCATATTACTAACGTAGTTTTCTCATTACTGTTCCAGTGCATTTCCTTTTAATCGGTAAATTTCATTGAGTCAAGTAAGGATCTAAGTACAAGCATTGTCTTTCATCCAATTATAGGCTTGTCTTTCAACTTTAGCAAGGAAGCAATGAAGATAGGAGGATTATTGCATTTAGGGCAGTGAGCCAATAGAATTGTATAATCCTTTGGACTGTTTGATATAGTTTGCGTGATATGTGAAACACGAAGAGAGGAAGATAGGGATAGCTATACGGGCAAGATAATGAATGCGTTTAGAGAGAAAGCAATAAAAACTGAAGATTGAGAAAATAAAAGAGAAAATTACGAATAGAAGCGATTTCATGTAACAGAAGGAAATATTAGATTGTATGAAGAAGTTTTACTTTGCAGCGCTGTTAAAATAAAATAATAATAATAAAAAAACAGTGAAATCTCTTTTATATACGGATAGACCTTAAAGTCGCAAATGCACAAGTTTTGAGAAATGGAAGCATATTATAATAGTTCTTATTTACTTTCTGTTTTCAAGATTTTAAAAGTGAGTTTCAGTTGAAATTTCAGCTTGAAATTTCAAACTAATTCTGGCGCAGTGCTCGCAGAATACTCTCTGTCTACGGCGGCGAGGTGGCAGAAACGTTAGCACGCCGGGCGAAATGCTTAGCGGTATTTTGTCTGCCATTACGTTCTGAGTTCAAATTCCGCCGTGGTCGACTTTACCTTTCATCCTTTCGGGGTCGATAAATTAAGTACCAGTTACGAACTGGGGTCGATATAATTGACTTAATCCGTTTGTCTGTCCTTGTTTGTTTCCTCTGTGTGTAACCCCTCATTAGCAGTAAAGAAATAAGAAACGTTAGCACACCGGGCGAAATGCTTAGCAGTATTTCGTCTGCCATTACGGTCTGAGTTCAAATTCCGCCGAGGTCGACTTTACTGTTCATCCTTTCGATGTCGATAAATTAAGTACCAGTTACGCACTGAGATCGATGTAATCAACTTAATCCCTTTGTCTGTCCTTGTTTGTCCCCTCTGTGTTTAGCCCCTTGTGGGCAATAAAGAAATAAGAATAATCTTTGTCTGTCTGTCTCTCTCTCTCTGACTTTCACCCTCTCTCCGTCACACACACACACACACACACACACACACACACACACACACACACAATCACACACTCACATGTAATGCCTGCGACACACCAGGCGCTGAGTTCTTCGTGTATTATTTTATTGCTATCCGGTACATTTATGATAACAATGATGATGAAAATAATAATTTCAAATTTTGGTACAAGAACGGCAATTGTAGAGGGTGGAAGCGGGTTACTACGAATCTATTGCCAAACCCTTACTTATTTTATCGATCAGAAAAGATGAGAGTCAAGTTCGACCCCAGCATAGGAAATGGCGCTAAGTATTTTTTCGGCGTGGTAACAATTCTGCCAGCTCACCGCCTTGATAATAATAATGACGTGACGATAATGGAGAAGGAGACTAGCAAACTCCTCTAGGATTTCTCAATCCAAACAGATGAGGTGTTAGAGTATAACAGACCGGATCTAGTGGTGGTCGACAAGATGCACCACATGTGCTATATAGTTGATGTTGCGTACCCCATTGAGCTACGAGTAGTGAAGAATGGAAGCGAAAAAAATATATAAATGCAATTCTTTTAAGTACGAAATAGCCCGTTGTGGAAAATGAAGAGGAAGGTAGGGCTCATTATTGCTGGGTTCTCAGGGACAGTATCAGAAGGCATCAAGAGGAATACAAGGGAAATTGGAATAGAGTGCCCAGTAGAACTGTTACAAACGTTTTCTCTCCATGGTACAGCCAGAATAATCACGAAAGTATTGAACAACTGAAAAGAACGGATTGCATGGTACTGTAGGCTGCAGATAGCAAGCCGACAGTGATAAAATGAAATAATAATAATAATACTAATGATGATGATACTACTACTACTACTACTACTACTACTACTACTACTACTACTACTACTAATAATAATAATAATAATAATAAAAATCCTTTCTACTAAAGGTACAATGCCTGAAAATCGACCGAGGGACAGAACTAGTCGATTACATCAATTCAGTGTTTCACTGGTACTTAATTTATCGACCTCGAAAGGATGGACGGCAAAGTCGACCTCGGCGAAATTTGAGCGACGGACAAAATACCGCAAAGCGTTTCGTCCAACAGACTAAAGATTCTGCGATATAATAATAATAATAATAATAATAATAATAATAATAATAATAATAATAATAATAATGATAATAATAATAATTGTAATAATAAGAAGGAATATATTCACAGACACGACAGAGCTGGGACCTATATACACTGGAAGCTATGCCAACACTATGGAATAACAACAGAAAAAAGATGGTATAA
>NC_068988.1:61215029-61217528 GCF_001194135.2 Octopus bimaculoides
CTAAGAACAGAAACAATTCCTAACATAGTAGGTGCCTCAGGTATAATAAAAAAATATTCAGACAAATACATAACAAAAACACCAGGACTTACAAATATATATAACATACAGAAAATTGCACTACTGGGTATTGCACACATTCTACGCAAAACACTTTCAATACAGTAAACATAAGAGCACCACAGCAAACCACAGGACATACCCAAGGCGCACAGAGCTGCGCTCGGTAGTGAAGTGAAAGCACGTTATAAAAATAAAACTACTGAATAATAAAAATAATAATAATAATAATAATAATAATGATATTGATACAATATAATTGCTGTATATGATCACATAGAACGTGCAGTTTCTGCTGCCATAAAATTCTTGTGGTATAATAGCCAAACAAAATGGCTTGAAAATTGATGTTGAAGAGCTCAATAGAGATGTTAGAAGGTTATAGGCAATAACTGAAAAACAGATGGTGACGTAAACACACAGGTACAAGGTTAATAGAAAGTACAACACTATACATAGCGGATTATAAATAGGGAAAGAAAGGATAAGTGAAAATGTAAAGGCAATGTCATTAAAACTAGATATCGATAAAGAATAAACCAGCATCAGCACAGCCTCTTCAGAAACAATGACAAGATATCTTAACAACTGAATATGTACATAAGAATAATAATGTAACAAACGTTGAACCTGCAAAGAACATCTGCTCGGATATTTGAAGCAAATATGTTTATCCCGGAAAGCGGAATGGTTATATAAATTTAAACGTGAATTAGGCAATAAAGGAAAGAAAATAAAATGGGTGCAGGTAATATTGTTATTAAAGATAATATAGCCAGGAAGATGCAACAAATTGGAAAGACTCTACAACAGATGGTGTTCAAGGATTCTGGCTGAAAAATGTCCATTACATATACTGGTATATGCAAAGGTTTATAGAAAATGGAACATCGATGTGGATTAGAAAAGGCAAGAGGAAAGATATTGCTCACGCACAAAGATGAAGAAAAAGAGAAGTCCGTTGTTATAAGCCCCATACCTGGAAAGAAAATGGAAAGAAATCTAAGGTTACCCGTGTAGTCCAAACCTACATTTTTTATACAGAGTCATTCAATCTCACCATTTACCAAAGCAACATTGTTACTTCATATCTCGTGCAGTCTCTAGATTTTCATAATGTAATTCTCATATAATTCTTGCTGGCAAGATCAAAACTTCGAGAATGGTAGGAGAAAATGCGAAGTGTTCCTTTATGCAAAGTATTCCATCATGGTTAGAATGTCTGTCGTACTTACAAAAGATAAGGTTGAGTCCTACTCTCAGATTTCACATTTTTTCTACGTACAGTATCATTTTTTAAGCGGATGCTCTACACGCTAATACTTATAACTTTATCTACTTCGAGTTCTAAAAGCCAAAATGATTTATATCATATGACTTGCACTTTATAAATTCTGAATAATGTAAACACCTTTGGAAAGAATAAAGCTTCTAATATGGATGGATAAACTTCTAAGAATTTCTTTGGTATAATGGTCAGAACATCTATCATATTTACAGCAATGTCGGTTCCAGTTTTACCGTTAGTCTTTGACTTTATTTAATGCAAAGGTTCTTTTAACCCAATGTTTTACACGCTACTATTTATAACTTTTAATACTTCAAATTCCACCTTTAAAAATAAATTACTTTGCATGCATGATGAGGCTTTCTGCGACTAAAGAGGGAAAATTTACAATCCCGATTGGTACGGACAATGATTTTCATTGGACACCGAGCAGGATGAAAACAAAAACTGTCAAAGAGCATGTGAACTCAATGAAGCCAATCGGCATCCATCAGCTGGAAGTGAAAGGCTTTATGGATGTCACTAGGAGAAGGAAAACTCTGATATGACAACCACGAAGTAGCCACCTTGTTTTGAGGCAAATACAGACGTTTTTTTTTTACAGTGGCATTGACATCATGCAAGTTCTTTCCTCGTTTTAAAAAAAGCTTCAAGCATAGTCATCTCTTTATTTGTGGCATTTCTATTATGTGTTTCATGAGAGAGTTAAATGTAGTCAAAAACAGTAAGACATTCAATGGAAAATTCCAAAATTTAATGTTTCAACATGGATTGTAATTCTCTGAATACCCGCTGGAATATGCGCTCAACGTTGCCACTTATTTGCTAAACGCTGTAGGTCCTTATTAGACCTCAACAGCCACGTAGTGATGCTTTGAGAATACAGTCAAATTATTGCAATGCTCGAAGTTGAGTTGCAACCATCACTCCCCACCCCACACACACGCGCACACACATGTATATGTATGCAGACAACCATCAAAAGTGTGCATACGCGCAAGTATATACATGTATAGATGTGCATATATATGTAGGCATGTACATATATATATATGTGCATAAGTATATGCATGTATCTATATATACATACATATACATACATACATATATGTATATATAGTATATATACATATATATATATATATATATAT
>NC_068988.1:61217659-61223708 GCF_001194135.2 Octopus bimaculoides
ACACACACACACACACACACACACACACACACACACACACACACACACACACACACACATATATATATATATATATATATATATATATGAATGCATATATGTGTGTATATATACATATATTCCATATTAGAAAGACAACTTCCTTACATGTCTTATGTGCTAAAACGTCATAATAAATTACATTGAAGATGTCTAAACTGTTATTTTGATTAACAGCGTACACACATGGGAGGAAATATATTGAATGTCAGTAAGATATTTTAATACTGATTGTCAACGAGATATTTTAAAACTGATATCTGTGTTAGCAGTTATTATCGTGGCATTTACTTGACCGAAAGATATTTATCATAGCTATGTGAATATTTTTTTTTCTTTTTGCTATGAAATATACCTTCCTTATTTAAATGTCAATTTGAATGCTGAGTTACGAAAAAGAAAATATAGTCTTGGCTATATTTCCATTAATAATTATAAGTTTAATTTCCCCAGGTGTCGGTAGCAATAATTATATTAATTTAATCAAAGGAAATTTTGATGGATTCTGTGGCAAAAATGACAGAGATTATTAAGACAAATTTCATAAATAATGACAAGTTCCATTTACATATAGCAAATGTCTCAGTTTGCTCTCTTCTATATCCTCAGAATTGTAATTAAAGCCAAACTAATTTTCTTTATTATACCCATCATTACTATTTGTAGAATTAACGCATAGCTATATTTCTGCTTCTATACAGCATCAAAATTATGAATACCTTGAAATTTCTTCAGTAATTTACTGCCAGTCTGAGGTGATGTTGGGTCACTTTCATCCATGTTATAATTTTAGCATTGCAAATAATAAAGTAAAGTTATAGCAACATTGCGCTGGGAATTTTCAGAATCGAATTGCTTCTGATTTGAAAATGCAAATGAAGAGACACCCAGGATATTTTGGAACACAAAGATCTATGGATGCGGTTTACTAAATGTGATTCTCTGAGTATCGACAAAGTGGAATATTGCCTTCAGTACGTAAATTAATATCTCGAAGCTGTATTATGGTTTGTGTTGTTACAGTATTTAGTAAATTTGAAACAATCAAATCAATAGAAATACATAAATGATAAATGACATATGATGAATGATGCAACTGAAGAAATGTAACCCAAAATAGACATTATATGAAATAATACGTTATAGATTTGGTTAATTACTCGTTGAGCAGAGTTGTTTAGTGGAAGCCTACTGTGTTTATAACACATATGTTACTATTTTTTATATTTATACATAGCAATAAAATAGACTACAAATATAACAATAATAAACATATATACACACATATAGAGGAGGGTATAAGTTACATAATGCAATAAAATGTATATAGGATCAAAGGGAAATACACTGAACGAGGTATGCCATATCCAAAATAACTTTGTGGTTAGATCCGAAAACGATAACAGACCTTTTCACTGGAGATATAGCATGAAAATCCATCTGCGTTCAGGTGCGGCTCTGGTTGTGATGCTGCTCAGTCAGGGATCTTTTGAAGTGAATTTAATATTTCGAATTTACATTATATCAATCATTTATATTTTTGGGGATGCCTTGCCCTTGTTGGAAGTTCGAACGCCGGAATATTTAGCTCCAAACTAAAAGGGTTAATCACTTGACAGCAGTACCCGGACGGCTGGGTTATATAGCATTCAAGTGAAAGGTTTTGGAAAGGTATCCTTAAATATTTACTCATATAAATTTCTGAATGTCTTTCCATTTTCTCCCTATTGTGTACGGTGCAGGGTTCATCTGTTGCATGCAAGGATGATTTGCTTGGTGCATGACCGTCGAATTGTTTGCAACTCATTAGGAGACATCGCTAGGGGCATTTAATCCACTTCCACAACACGAAAGAGTTACTTTATCATTGTGTTTTACATGTTCTTATCGTAGAATATATCAATCGTGTTTGCCATTGGCGTTATTGCAATATGTACATGAAATGAAGCATATATTTTCATTGCAATATTTACAAAGATCCTGATTCTAAGAATGCAGTCCCTGCTGGACCTGTGTATCTACGCTGCAATGTTATATCGATCGACTTATATACATTAAAGCGTTTCTGAAAATTTTGAAAGTAATCAGCACGGCTAATTACTTTCCGTGGGATTGTATCATCGTATGTAAACAATAAGAGTCGTTCTTCTAATAATTGGCATATATCCGAGAGAAACGAGATCGCAGCCAGAATTTCCGACCATGTTTATCGAGTAGTTAGATCAACTGAACACCTGCACTAAGCTTTCTTTCAATATTCGTGAGTAATACATCTAAAAACGTTCATTTAATTTACTATTCTCAGAACCGCAACAGTTTTTGACGGATATTAGAGGTACACCAATTTGATACACAACGAATCTTCCAACTTTTTGCAGCAATACTTATAATACCCATCTCTTGACAAACTATCTAATGCGAAATAGTATCCAATTTTTTCTTTTTAAATGCTATTTATACATCTCTTACGTTTGAGGGGACGAGCAGATGTTTAATTCTATATTTAGTCCTCAGAAGTTGTGTGAGAAGCGCTTCTACCTGGACACAAAATGCCATTTCGTAAAACATTTCTTTCGGTGACTGTAGCCAAGATCCTTTTGTTACTTCGTCCTGTGATCTTGCACACTTGCAACAACAAAAAAAGATTATCCTATAATTCATTGAATCTGCTCATCTTTCCTGGATGTGGACAGAGGCCATTATGTCCTCTTTCATCCATTTTCGTGCGATAGTTATATGGTTTCGATGGTGTCCCTCTACAATAAATATTTATTTTCATAGTTTAATCAATTTTTAAATCGGTGAAAAAGAATTGACATGACAATCCTCATAAATAGCTATTCACTGATGTGTTTCTTCTTGTTTCCTCCACGTCTCTCTCTCTCTCCACACACACACACACACACACACACACACACACACACACACACACACACACACACACACACACACACACACACACACACACACACACACACAAACACACACACTCTCTCCCCCCTCTCTCTCTCTCTCTCGCTGTCTCCACCTTTCTCTCTCTCTTGCAATAAGGTACGTATTATATACAGATATGTGGTCGTTTGCCTGATGTAGAATACCCAACACAATATACCTTAAACGTTTTAGAGGCTAAAACGTAATACATCAAGAAGAAAAAGAAAGAAACTCATGAGGATAATATATTAATTGAAATATTATACTCTCCTGATTCAATATCATTGGTAGGTAGTAACAAGGAATAAATTTCAGATCTTTACAATAACTCATTCCGCAGATGCTCTATAAAATGTTTGTGCGATGCGTATCATAATATAACATTCACGTAGTTCTTCATCTGGATATGTTGATTTTCTAATACAGTGTATCTTAAGACTGTAAAAGGATTCAATTCATCCTTACCAGGTTGAACATCAATGATCTACATATCAGTCTTTTCATTCCTACGCATGCACCATATTGTAGTTTAGTTCAATCCTTGATGTTATAAAGCCAGCTTTCTCTAGGAACATTCTCTCAAATATTTGCCATTTACTATTTTCTTCTTATAATAATGTTTGTGTTCTTACTGTGTGACCAAAGTAGATGATCCCCATTTGACATCATTTGAAAAAATGTGAATATCTGAGTAACTGTATGACCTGGGCAAACGAAATTAAATAGGTTTCACGTTGAGCAATAATAGATTTATTTGTCGAAATTCGAGTAAGAGACTCAGAGGGATGTGGATTTTATAATGAATTTCACAAAGCTTTAGAATATGCGCACCGCCTGTGACACTACACATACCAGTTGTCGTAGTCCAGCTCCTCAGTGGACTTCTGGACTTCACTCCTGGACTTCTTCAAGGCTTGAAGGAAGAGGTGGAATACAGACCAGTCATTTCACATAGCCCTATAGAAAACAATCACAAGGCGTCAATTCAGGTGAACGTGCTGGCCATTTCACCCGCACATTGTCATTATCACTGCCATGCCCGATTCAAACTTAGTTTTTACACACTTTGCTAAAATTTGAGATCATTTGTGCAAGAATTGGCTATGATATTAGACTCTGAAATGATGCCAGTTTTTTTGGGGGGTGGGGGTGTGGAGGGGGCGCCCTATGCTTTAGCTTAACATTTTAATAATTGATACCAGTGGTCTTTTTTTTTTTAATCAAATCTTAGTTCAAATATTACATGAACTTAGATTTCAAGTTGTTAATTACACGCGCAATACTGAGAGTATTCCTGTTCTTGTAGTACTCTTATCAGATTATTTAAATGCCGGTTAATGCTACGCAGATTTGTATTACTCTAGCTCAACATAGAAAACAATATTTCTCAGATTAACCTTATTAATGTATCGCTGGGAAATATTAGTCATTGTTTCTATATTCGAATATAGAGTAACATATCGCACGTTTACTAATTCCTCAAGGAATGTAGTTTAATATTCCATTGGTATGGAGATGGAGGCCTTGTCAAGGCTTAACTCAAATATCTCAGAGCTTAGAAGCCGTGTTGAATAAAATTCTTGGTAGTATTTAATTTCGTGTTGGATTATCCTCAACTGTTAATCTCTCAAGACAGTGTCATTGTAACAACAGATTTAGTTCACGATACATTTACCGTTTTTCTCGTTAAAAATGAAAGTGAATCTAAAAGCTATGTAAACAGAAGTACGGCCATGTAAAAGCAACATAAACGGAAGCAAAGGCATTTCAATAAATATGGCAAGAAACGTGTCGTCCTTGGTTTACTACTCACTCCTACAATTTTATAATTGTTTGACGTTATTAATTCAACGTGTACGAGCATGAACAAAAATTTTAAAAAATGTACAAATTATCTTCAATACATGGTATATATATATATATATATATATATATATATATATATATATATATATATATATATATATATAGACGAGGTGGTATGAAAAACTTCCCGGACTAGTTCTGTAGCGCGCCAACAGATTCAGCACAAAGTTGCGCGCGCAGTGAGATCTAGCAATGACCTTCATGAGCCAGTGTGCCGAGTGACATCGCTGTGTCTATTCTTGCCAGTTGGGATAAATATAAGCCCCAAAGTAAGGTCTTTTATCAATTTCTATCTATAGAAATATTCTCCTGAAGAGACGAATGGAACCCTTAATAAGTTCCTAACGTCGAAATTGCAGTAGAGAATTTACCCTTTATTTTTAATTTATGGATTTTACACGTCATGTCACCCGCAGACCGCATTTATTGCGAGGAGATATAACATGAGTAATAAAACTGGCTTTACAGTAGATTTTTACTGCTATTTCTAAACATGTAAGGGTTTTTGAAACCCTCTTAGTTATAAGTGTTCATAATTATAAACACTCTTCTTCTATGTATTTTACGATGACATGCTTGACCATTGATATATTATCTTCAATACTGGCATAGCTAATATGAATACTTTTGAAGAACAATACATGCTCCAAGTTTTGTATTTATTCATATACAGAATATCGTGCATGCATAGTTATACTGCCAGTTGCATTGATTTCTCATGAGACCTTATTGGACCATATCACTTGCATTAAGATTCGAATTCACCTGAATCCTTCATTCCCTTTTTGCCACAGGTATGTGGGTTTGGCAAACTTGAAAACCCTGGAGAAGCTGATATCAAAAGTTTTTCTGTTAATGCTTTTATTGTAAATAAGTATAAAAGTAAAATATCTTCTTACTAGATACAGAAATGTTTCCCCTATCACTGTGCTAACATTTATCAAGCAGAAGGGATTATACCATATAGTCTTTCTCTGTCTTTTCCTTCTACACTGTTGTGGTAGCTAATTATATTTACTTATTTTCATTTAACATCTATTTTCTCTTAAAATGGTATTTTATTTTATGTAACATTATTTTATATACTTTCTTACATTTGTATGTATACTTACGTAGAAAGGCTCACAAACACATATATGCCTGCCTACATATCTACCTACATACATAACACATACATAGACTCATATATATGTATATATATATATATATA
>NC_068988.1:61226937-61227299 GCF_001194135.2 Octopus bimaculoides
ATCATTGCAAAGTGCTTGACAGATGTGCATGTTGTGCATGTATGTGTCAAATGTGTCAAAACAAAACTGTATCTTCTCCTGTCAAGTGCTCCAGATGAGCCTCACTCACAGAAGGTAACACAATACGGCAGCATGAAACTCCATCATTCGCCAGATGCCACATATCATAGGAGGCTTGAAATAATGAATGTGTAGCACAGCTAACGGTGAGGCCCGAGCATGACCGCTGGTTTGAAGACTGGAACAAGTTATAGCGTTAAAAAGTATATATACAAATGTACACACACACACACACACGCACACACACATATATACATACACACACACACACACACACACACACACACACACACACACACACA
>NC_068988.1:61228560-61229717 GCF_001194135.2 Octopus bimaculoides
ATAATAAATATATATATATATATATATTTATATATATAGAAATTTATATTTACGTACATACGTATATGTATGAACACAATCACAATGGGAAACACTAAAAACATACAGAATAACATTTATACCCATTTATGCCAATCCTTAATTCCAACGATTTTACATGACCGAGAACCATTGAAGCTGTAATTTATTATTCTTGTTTGTTTTTCTATTCTTTTACCCATTAGTGTAGTAAATGTTTATTCTATATTTTCATATTTCTTCCATTCTTTCGTTGCTCTCTTATTTTTCCCGCTCCGTATTTTTCTCCATTTTATTCGCAGTTCCTTCTTATTTATTTATTTTTTTATTGGAATCTCAAAGTTTGATCTTGCTATTCTTTTATATTATAGTTTTCTGTTTCTATTTTAGAATTTATATAGGTGTTGTGTCTGGTGGATTTTCTTTGTTTCGATGTATTTATAGAAATCGTTCCTTCTTAGTGAAATACTTCGTGTTTGTATAAGTGAGTGAATGAGTGTGAAAGGGGTGGGTTTAATTTGGACTTTCTTCCTGAAATAATTGTTTTGTGCCGTATTAATAATCGTGTGTAAATACACAGACACACATGCACACATACACACATTGTCTTATTCATATATACCATTTAGATATAAATGTACTATTGCTAAGAAACATCGATATAGTTCCTTTCAAAAATTTCAGAATTTTTGTATATAAAAACTCATAAGCAAATACAGACACGAAGAATTACATACACACACACAAACACAAAACATACACACACACGCACGCACGCACAAACCCATACACGTACACTCACTCAGATACACACATATACAAACAAACATTTTTTAGATATTAACTTACACAAGAGCAGAAACATCAATGCAATATACACAAAGATTTAAATATATGTCCATACACGCCGATATTTCACATATATTATATATGCACCCATAGATGTATGGATATATATATATATATATATATATATATATATATATATATATATATATATATATATACTATATATGTATATACCTACATGTATGCATACATGTGCATACACATATGCATACATAGAAACACATTGTACACATGTATACACAGTCACACACACACACACAGAAAAACACACAAACACACACACACACACA
>NC_068988.1:61230020-61232208 GCF_001194135.2 Octopus bimaculoides
ATATATATGTATGTATGTATGTGTGTGTGTTTGTGTGTGTGTACATTTTGTAAATATACTTTTTAACTCTATAACTTGTTCCAAAATAAATACCAGTTGAGCGTTGGGGTCGATGTAATCGACTTCACCTCTTCCCGAAATACTGGCCTTGTGCCAAAGTTTGAAATCACATTATATCTTTGTTTACAATTTCTATTTCTTCTGATTTTTTTCTGTAGTATTTTGTTGTTTTACTTTTCTGTATTAAGTTTTTTATGACGCCTAGAAATATCGTTTCACCCTCCCTTCAAACTTTTCACTGACTAAACTGAAAAACTGCTAATGAACGCTAATGTTTTTGTGAATATTTATGGAACACTAGCTGAAAGGTATATTAATATGTCTATCAATTTATATATTACTTTCAAGTTTCAAACTTCTGCAGAACTTTAAATAGTTCTCAGTTTACTCCGTTGATCATATATCATAAAACATTTGAGAATTTGACGCGCAAAAAGATTACGTAAAATTTAACGCAATAAATATTTAATTCGCATCAAAACACGTGCAGCAGCATTAGAAGAAAAGTATACCCAATATTATCCTGTCTTTGATGATGATGATGATGATGATGATGATGATGATGATGATGATGATATATATATATATATATATATATATATATATGGAGGCGCATGGCCTAGTGGTTGTTAGAGCAGTGGACGCGCGGTCGAAGAATCGCGGGTTCGAGTTTCAGACTGGGCGATGTGTGTATTTATGTTTCCAAGGTCGGACTTGTTTGGGAAAATTAACCTAGCGTTATGGTCTTTTAAGCTTATTCTAGGTCTATCATATGTGAAGCAACGTAAATGAGGTATCGGGGAGCACCGTAGGGTGTTGCTCTTCCTTCTTAAAAGAGTACCCAGATATCTCTCGTCTTACTTATAAAATAAATATCGTGACGATTGTGGAATTTCTTTGATCATGTGTCTACAAGGAAAGAATTCGGCTGCAATGAAACAGTACACTGCATTAATTCATAGAAATATAGAGAATTTTATACTGTCCATAGGTAAACATTTAATATACATGGATAATACAAATGTAAAATCTTTCAAATATATCCTGTATCTATTTATTAATATTACTGAAAATGTATGCATCATCTACAGCAAATGCATGAAAAGATTTCCAGACGATAAGCATTTCTTTTCAGATTTCGTTCAACATGTGTTTCAGCTTCAAATATGTCGTACAAAATACACATGAATTAATCTGATTTAATTTGAAGCGGACAATATAACGACAAACTGTTAATAATTGAAAATTCTCTCCAGCAGTAATATCGAAATATTACTGTCAAAACATATCAGAGATTAGTTGTTTATTAGCTAGACAGAAAGTGGTTAAATATAACACGTTAAATAGAAAAAAGAATTTTATGTTCTACTGGCTAAAACGAAAGGTGTACATTTGTGAAAATGTTTCAATAAATGGGAAGAGGACTTATTTTTGGCAATCTTTCAAATATCTGGTTATTTCTAAAGTAAAAAAAAGAAATCAACTTCGGTCATATTGGAGAACTGCGTTCGATAGTTTAGACCAGGCCTGGCCAACTCAAATTACATAGCGGGCCACTGCAGTCACAAAAACATTTGTGAGGGCCGCTTGTATACTGAGAAAATTGAAAGTATTTTGCTTTCTCATGCTTTTATTACAATAATGAATGAATGAATGATCGTTGATTCAACATGAAGTATTATCGTTGCAAAAACACTAGTATCTTTCTTTTTTACTTTCCATTACAAATCTTTAATTTTTAAAATGTTTGTTTAAATAAACCCATTTCAAAAAAGTATGAAGCGGGCCGCAAGGTAATAGCCAGGCCTCAGTTTGACCAGCCCTAGTTTAGACGAAGAAATTGTTCCCGGTTATTAACTTCTAAAGTTTTGTGTTCATTCCATTCTCTCGTGCTGTACCGCTATATTATGGGTGTCTAAACACTCGCAGTTATGATACATACTCACACTCGCCACACGCTCATATACACACAAAACACACACAGACACACACACACACACACACACACACACACACACACACAACATACAGACATAGATATACACTTGCTAAATTTAGTGTGGGTTGGGACTGAATTTGAAACTACGTAGTTGTATAGCGAGTTTCTTAATTATACAGACATACCAGC
>NC_068988.1:61232218-61236282 GCF_001194135.2 Octopus bimaculoides
CCTATACCAGCAGCAGCAGTACCACCACCACCACCAACAACAAAAACCACCAACAACAACAACAGCAGCAGTAATAATAATAATAATAATAATAATAATAATAATAATAATAATAATAATAATAATAATAATAATAATAATAATAATAATAATAATTCAAACATTTCATGGCGAATGAATACTAAAGAAATCAATACGTATATTGAAATTAATATGTTTATTCGATTGAAATTAGTTTGAATAAAACATTTCTTATTTACATATTTGCAATAAATATTTTATCAATGAAAACAATGTTTAATTATCAAATAATTACAATTGCATCACTACCTACCTAATACTGCCAATAATGGGTATAAGTACGATTTCAGTATTACCAGCCATATGATTGAGAATATTCTTTGTTATATAAAGTAGCGTGGGGTCGCAATGGATCAGTGGTTAGGGCAGCGGACTCGCGGTCATACGATCGCAATTTCGATTACCAGACCGAGCGTTGTGAGTATTTATTGAGCGAAAACAACTAAAGCTCTACGAGGCTCTGGTAAGGGGTAGTGGTGAACTCTGCTGCATTCTTTCACCACAAATTTCTCTCACTCTTTCTTCCTGCTTCTGTTGTACATGTATTTCAAAGAGTCAGGCCTGTCACATTCTGTGTCACGCTGAATCTCCCCGAAAACTACGTTAAGGGTACACGTGTTTTTGGAGTGCTCAGCCGTTTGCACGTTAATTTCACGAGTAAGCTATTCCGTTGATCGGATCAACTGGAACCCTCGTCGTCGTAACCGACGGAGTGCCACGATATATAGTAGCCAAATTAGATAAATCGAATAATTAAACAGTCCATCCTTTCGGAGGATGTAGAAACAGAATGAGGCGGTGATACACTGCCAACTAACAGACGCATCTATCAATGAACCAAATGACACTTAAATAGCAACCCTTAATATAGTACATATCAACAAGGGAGAGTTATATTGTTTTAGAAGACGGACAAACAGAGAGACAGAAAGAGCCACACTGCCATTTAATAGTTAAGGTGCTGAATGTTCCTGGGTTTAAAGCCTGGGCATCGCGAAAGGCCTGGTTTGAGGCGCAAACTACATGGCTTAGAAAAACTGATAGTGTGCTGCAATAAGTGTGTGCATCTGCGAGGGTATATGTTTAATATGACATAATTAACTGAATGTTCCTGTATTTTCTTTTATCCTAAGCCAGGTAATTTTCAGCAACCCTTCGTATATGTACAGAATAGGAATTAACATTTGCCATGTGGCCCAGTGTAGCACATTAGGTAATGTATATTAACCGCAGGACATAAATATAATAAGATGAGATTTATCTGCTTTTGGTGGACAGAAATAGAGGATGTATATATAAAGTCAATTAGTAGATGTAGAGACATGCAGTAACACGAAAAAAATGGGACTATTTAACACAATACAACAATGCGTATGCAACAGCGTTAGACAATATAATACAAAGTAAGAAATATGTAAAAATATAAGAAAATGGAAGAGAAATATAGTGTAATAACACGAAATAAATAGTGACAGAATCCAATATAATCGGAAAATGCAACAAGCTGTAGCATTTAGAATGCCAAAAAATATATCTAACCAATATCGATTCAAGCTTAACAACGTAACATAATCAATACAAAAAGCAAATAACAAAAACAAATATAATGAAAATAGTTTTTGTGGTACGTATGTAGAATATAACAATTGCTGGGTGCAAATGTAGAGATTGTTTATTACCATTATAAGTACATGTGAATGTTTTGGAATGAATGTACGCATTCGTCTGTACCAGGTAAGCGTCTATCTCAGCAACGAATATATTTTACGGTTTCATATGGAAATAACAACAAAAAACTTACCATACTTATTTAAAAACGTATACTGGCAAACATATATGCATATATATATACGTACAACCACACACTTATACTTCCGTGCTGGAGTTCGGTTTACTTTACAGTAGGCCTTTAGGAATCCATCCATTTAACATGCGCTGTACTTGGCAGAAGGGGAAAAAATAGGTACGAACACAGGAACCAAAATCTCATTCTTGGGGACTCGGTTACTCTACTTGCTATTTCAATTTGATTCAGGTTCCGTAGCTGGAAGACATTAAGAGACAACTCATCTCTGTAGTAGTACTGCAGGGGGACACGCTGTCGTAAATGATGGTGCTAAGGATACACGGTCTGTAGAATGTAGTATTGGCGTGCACTTTTCGCTTACATTTCTTCCATACTCTAGTTGTTCAGCTAGCGAGTGTTGCGATTGCTCTCCCAGTAACAGAATACGTACATAAATTTGTTCATTCAGACAGATATACATTTAAAAGAGAACAGTGAAATACTGGGAGATACAACATACAACCTAATCGCCAGTTTATGTCTTACTTCTATGGAAGTCATTACATATGTCATTAGCAGCTGCTCAAAAGTGTCATCAAGTAACTACCAACCAACACGACACTGTTGTTAAAGCAATATACAATGCCGATAAAAAAATGATTGCTCTGGAATAAATACAGGGAATCCCGTGGAAATTGAATAAATATACGCGCTTCAGCTCAACAAACATGGAAAAATATGTATTGTCATATAGCCCAGCTTCCCTGCTGATGTGATTACCTCTTCAAAAATCAAATGTGGAGAACAACTATGCATACTGCTTCGAAACCTCCATTTTCAATATTCAGATTATAAATTAACATTTATACTACTAATAATTGGTGCACTAGGTTTTGTTAGTAGATGCCTAACTGAAAGTCAAAATGATAGGTGTTTCAGCAATCAACCATCTAATTCGTATATTCCAAAGACAAGCGGTACTGTAAAATTATGCCAGACTTTTCTCAAATTTAAGAAATGAAATTGTTTTTGTTACTTACATTCCAAAGATGACGGGGAATTGTAACTTTCCTAGAAATCAGGTCCTTCCTCAGAGGAAGCTTTCAACTAAGTAAAAACAGAAAAAACCACACACACATACATCATACATACATACATACATGCATACATACATACATACATACATACGTACATATTATACAGATAGTATAGACATCTCATAGGGAATATTCCAGGGAGATAGCCTTTCTGTACTTCTTTTACTTTTGGCACTGAATCTATTATCGTTCCTACTGCAGAAAACAAATGGTTACATACTAGAATCTTCAACTGCTAGAAATTCCACTGTAACTCATAATTTCTTTGTAGACCACCTCAAGATTTATGCTAAAAGTGTTAACAATGCGAAATAACAACTGGAATTAATAACAACATTATCAGCTGATATAGGCATATTCATATTTGGTTATAAACCGAGGTAAGTCAGTCCCCCAGACCCAAACGGTCTCTCTATCTCCCCCATTCCACACAACGGTCTCTCTATCTCCCCCATTCCACACAGCGGTCTCTCTATCTCCCCCATTCCACACAAAGAATGTTACTACAAATACCTAGGTATAGATGAAAATATATCATATGAAGATACTGTGAATAAAGATAGAGTGACCAGAGAATATTACACCAGACTTAGGAAAACATAGCAGTCGGAACTTTCCTCTTACAGCAAAACAATATCCCACAATGCATCTGTAGTACCAGTACTGATCTCAAAATTTCGGATACTTGATTGCTCTGTAGAGGAAATCCAATCCATAGATATCAAAACCCGCAAAATCCTGACAATAACTTGGAAGTTCCACAGAAGTAGTGATGATGAAAGACTCTACCTAAGAAGAAATGAAGGTTGGTAGAGGCCTGGAATCCATAGTTTGGATACAGAAGCTAGACGTTTCGAAACAGAGAAATCGATAAGTGCAATCTGTGAATGGAGCAGTAAAAATATGCAAGCCTTTTCTCAAGTTCCAATGTGAATTTGTCTATGTTAAGTACATCCCAAAGATGGAGCCTTGTCTCTGTTGAAAATCGGCTCCCTCCTCAATTGAAGATTTATAATAATTAAAAAATAGAAGGGACATACATACATAGGCACATATAAATTTGGTGATGCAAACAGCAGACATAGAACTCAAACCATGAG
>NC_068988.1:61238477-61242142 GCF_001194135.2 Octopus bimaculoides
TATATATATATATATATACGAGGCTGTAGCAGACGACAGTTGGCCAAGTGAGAAAACATTGGGTCTGAAGCTGAAACCACGTGGTTTCAAAGCGACCTTCATGCCACACAGCAGGTTTATTTTAAATATTTAAAATATTTAGTTTCCCTAAAATTGCCTTGTTACTGGAGTTGGTTTTGTATAGCTGTTGCATTGATTATTCAATAGTTAATCTAGGATGATGTGAAGCAAATTTGGATAGAGGTTTTCTCTTTGACATATTTGCATCTGGTTTATGTATCAGGAATTTTGATATCGAATGACTTCTTCATTATTATTTTTTGACGAAAAATAGTAGTATGTGATGCGAAGATCGTCACGATATCCAGCAGTTTCTGTTAGTTCGTCTATTTTGTTTCTAACGTAGATTTTTTCTTAAAGGTGCAATTAATTTCTCTGATGCTAAGCATTATATCACAGCGATTAAGAAAAAGAAAATCAAGCGCAATAGACTCACAAATTTTGCTATAATATTAATGGAAATGTATTGGGTCATCCCATAAATAATGCGGTATTTTTATATGTTTAGTTTTCAAAATTAACCCATTACCTCCCATAATTCTATTAACTGGAATTTTTTTTATGAAACTTTGATTTCTAGCCTAAAACAGCCTTAGAAACACGCTGGGATGATCAAAATAACATTTCAAAATAACATTTTAAATAGAAATAAGCGAGATATTGGGTGAAAAATTAGCAAACCTCATTTGAATATCAGAGAAATATACCTCGTAGATGTAGCAAAAAGGTTAGATATGTGTAAATATTGACAGATAATTACGAAATTTGTAATTTTTAAGTGATCTCGTATGAGATCACTGGTAGGTAATGGGTTAAGATAAACGAAGTTCTTTTTCAATCAAAAATATACTCTCCTTCATTTTCTACAAAGCTCTTAAAAGCGTTAACTTAAATTTCTTTCGGTTACTTTCGTTCTGAGTTCAAACCCTGCTGAGGTTCATTTTGTGTTTTATTCTTTCGGTGTCGATAAAATGAAGTAACAATCAAATATTCGACCCAATGTAACTGACTAACCTCCTCCGTTGATGTTCGTGTGTCAAAATTCAAAACAATACCAACAACGTCGGTGAGCTGGCAGAATCGTTAGCACCCCGGGCGAAATGCTTAGCGGTATTTCGTCTGTCTTCTGAGTTCAAATTCCGTCGAATTCGATTTTGCTTTCCATCCTTTCGGGGGTCAATAAATTAAGTACCAGTTGCACACTGGATCGATCTAATCGACTGGCCCCGCTCCCCCAAAACTTCGGGCCTTGTGCCTAGAGCAGAAAAGAATTGTTTGCGCGTCAGACAATGTGCTTAGCAGCATTTCTTCCGGCACTATACGTTTTGAGTTTACACTGACACCATCTTAGCGTTTCATCCATTCAAAGTTGCTGTCCTTGTGCCGCAACTAGAAACAGTTATTTACTTTATCTCAAGCAATTACCATTTAAACAAATTGTTTTATTTTTAGCGGATAGAAATATATTTCAATAGGGAACACACGCTCGATGTTGTGTATAGATGAAGGACAGGATTTGCGAAAAACCACTTCTCATCCCCTCAAGTGCATGATGTCAGATAATGTAGCTATTTTTAAAGATACAATTCTATATTATATTTGTGAAACGTAATCTATAAATTACACGCTGCAGCAATCAAATTCCCATCATGCGTGAAATTATTTGTTTTGAATTAATTTCATACCCCTTTATTCCTGTTCAAAATTCTCGAAGTCCCTTTATTCCAGTAAACCACAACCTAAATAATATTCAAGTTTTTAATCTTACATTATTTTTCTTTCTTTTTATTTCCTTGGTTACTTTCTATTCCTTGACTGCTGCGCTCAGATAATTCCCCTACTTTTGTATAATTCGAAGAGAAACAACGATTGTTTTGCTATCAGCTTCTTATAGAATGATAGGGAAGAGCTGGAAGCGATTAACATGGTTTTGTTTATTTTCAGATTCAATCTGCATACTTCGTAGAAAAATCGTTGTTGAAAAATTTACGAAAGAGCGGGGGCTTGTGTAAAAAACTTTCGTTTTTGTGCAGTATTTCGGCGAGGCAATATAAAACCGACGTGTAAGTGTATCGAGTGGGTCGGGTTAAGAATGGCTCAAAATTTGGACATAGAAACTATACGGTTGAGGAGGAATTATGTTAGATAATTTTTCTGGGTATGGTGAGAAATGAGAAACTTACTATCTGAGAACACATGCAATACAATAACAAAATAAATGTTAATAACATTGAGTAATTTACCGCTTACTATTAAATTTGTTTGTGAATTATACACACTTCTAAAACTACACAGATCTATCCGGTTCAGTTGGGGAGCAGTAACTGTGTTTACTTGTAGTTAATACTCCATTCTTCATATATTCTTATGCTAATGCACAATCTGCAACTATTCCATTTCTGGATGTCCTCTGTAAGGTGTTTTTCTCCAATTCTAAAAGTCTATGCTTAGAGTAAACCCGTTCACTGAGGCCAAACTTGCTGATCTCGTCCATCTTTCAAGGATGTTACAACAAGGCAACATTTGTATCTCCACTCTCAGATTCCTTTTTTCAATGATGAAGACGTATCGGACGAGGAAAGTTACTATCTTCGTTCATTTCAATTTAGTCCACCACGTAAACTCTTTTGCACTGCGCACCAGACAGATAAAAACTGTCTGTTTTGATGACCAAAAGATGGCAATGCGGTGATCTTTATAGTGAACTTGGCTGCTGAGGTGTTGGAAGCAGTGGAAGTCTTCTATCAGCTGGTATTTTCTGCTGTTGTTGGTCTAGAAGACTTTAATAGGTGATCACTTTTACCAGAATTATTGCACTTAGCATCTAGGACTTTTACTCTCCAAATCCACAACCATTACTAACGTTCTGGCATCTCCCTTAGGTTATCTGAATAAAAATCTCCAAATCCAAGCAAACTTAACTTTTGAAAACTTGTTATTTTTTATTTCCAGCATCGTTCTAGAGCTCTTGAACACAACGCAACACATTTCACCACTCAACAGAAGTGTAGCTACGTTCGCAAATTTTACTCGGATCACTCTCCAACCCTTATAAATAAGTACTCTAAAGTGAATTTGTTAACCATTAAATTAAATAAAATATACTCTTGCACACTATATTTGCATTTAATTGTCTTTTCCCTGTTTTTAATTTGAGCTCTACTTGATTTGATATTCTGTAATAACATAGAGTATTTCGTACACAATTGTATTTCATTTCGTAGTAGATTTCTACTAATTACAATAACATTATTTGCCAGATCAACTACTATAATGTGTTGAGGTCTAATTAAGAATAATCTAATTAGGTGAGCAACGAATTATGCTGACAAACTAATTTACACCGATGTGGGTGTATAAATCCATTTATTAAAGTTTACTGATGTGAAACTTTACTTCTTATTAGTCGACAGGAAACTTACAGATATATTTTGTACGTACACATACGTACTTACGTGTATATATATATATATATATATATATATATATATATGCGATTTATACAATTATTGTTGTGCATACATGTATACTAATGTATACAGTTATGCACACCCAAGCTCGCACGCGTACACACACATATACAGAAATAGATATATATACTTATA
>NC_068988.1:61242383-61244982 GCF_001194135.2 Octopus bimaculoides
ATTTTCAAACCTTCTTTCATATATATTTCCACTCGTACGGTATTCCACAACTTTACTTTATTATTATATATATATATATATATATATATATGCACAAACCATTAAATCTAGTATTTGAATCAATATTAATATAAGAAGCAATGGAACATAAACAAATTACATTTAATACGATACAATAGGAGAACCAGTCTTAGCAGAAGCAAAGAAACCAACACACAGAGGTGGCAGCATTACACAATTGATTTAGCAGCGATAATGAAAATAAACAAGGTAAGATAACAACAATAATATACGACATCTGTGCAACCAGTTAAAATTAGTATAACGGTGTGAATAGAACTTGAAAAAATATGGTAACCTGTGAAATAATACAGCTTGATGAATAGTTGTGCAAGTTCAATAAAACCGGTGCAAAAGAAACTCATACTAAATAGACTGTTCTTTGTTGACGAATGATTGTTTTCGTAATCGTGTGACGACTGGATTCTTGTGAGATTTCAACGTCTTTTATTCGCTTACTTACATATCTTTTCTTCCTTATTTGCTTTTTCATCTTCCAATCTTTTCCCTCTCTGCTTCTTCCATTTCTTTCTTTCTTTCTTTCTTTCTTTCTTTCTTTCTTTCTTTCTTTCTTTCTTTCTTTCTTTCTTTCTTTCTGTCTTTCTTTCGTTCGTTCGTTCGTTCTTTCTATGCTACTGTCTTTCTTTCCTTTTCTTTCTTTTTCGTTTCGTTTCGTTTCTTTCTTCGTTTCTTTCTTTCCATTTCTTTCCTTCTATCTTTATTTTGCTTGTTTCTTTTTTGTCCTCCTTTTCTTCTTTCCTTTAATGTTTGTTTTGTAATCTATGTGATGTTATGGAAACACAGTTAAGCATTATACAGAGCGAAGCACAGCCTTCACATGAATGTCAATGCGTACCATATTAATATTCAACAAAGAAAAGTTTCAAGTGGCTTCTATGCTTTGGCTTACTAGTCGTCATTATACATTAATTCAGTTTGGCAAAGTTTTTTGTTTAATGTGTACAGGAATATATATGAAAATTAGGTGTCATATATATATGAATTGGTGGGTAGGAATGTGATAGTATATTTAGAAGGAATGTGCTGAAGAAGAATTCGAAATAAGGTTTATATTTCAGGGCGTGGATAGAGAAGTGTTGTAGAGAGAGTTTATCTGGTTTGATATTGACGCTTCTTAATGTTTGAGTTCAATGAGACAGGTATTCATGTCTGGCATTTAGAAGTCGTGTCATTCAAACCGAAGGAATTTTCTTTTGAGTGATCAATGTTGCCTGATGGTATACTGTTGATGTTCCTAGATAACACACTACTAATTGTAAGGACACAAAGTTCACATAAACATAACACTTTTGGTGTTCAAATCCTTTTGAAAATATTTTAACTGGTCAACACACACTAACACACATAGACACACATACACGTACACAGAAACATAATTCAAAAAATTGGTACTATACGTTACACATATATATATAAAGACGAACATGGAATATTCGAGAATTTATTTTTAATCATGGCAATTGTTTAGACACATCTATTATGGATCCTACCCATAAGGGATCGATACTAGATGTGTCGAAACAATTGCCGTGGTTAATAATAAATTCTCGTATATTCCATCTTCAGTCCTTCATTTGACATATACTTAACGATCGATGTGAAATTGACCGTGCTTTACCAGTAAGCTACGAGGTGTAAGCCATTAGATTTATTATCTAAGATATATATATATATATATATATATATATATATATATATATATATATATATATATATATATATATATATATATATATAGCGTTTATAGACATATATATATATACAATATATAGTACATATGTAGACACACATATATATATGCATACATATATACTTTTATATGTGTGAGTGTGTAGATGAGCGTGAAATTTTTGTATATCTCTGCTTGCTTCTATCAATATTATTTCTAACTGTAAGCAAATCGGTGATGACGCTGCAGAATTGATTAAATATCTGATAGATCATGATATAGCCATCACCTTCAACGAACTTCTAAACTTTTATCAACGTATTTATCTTATTTATCTCGCGTACACATTCACATGCTATCAGTCTTCTGTCAAATTCGCATCATGTTTAACTCAAAGAGAACTGTTTCTGACCCTCTGAGATTACTTAAGTAATTTCACTGGCATCTGCTATTAAGTAATTATTATAATTACCACACGTTCTGTGTTATTATACGCTAACTATAATAATAACCGCAGCGAATGAAGAACTCTATATATGTATCATCGAATCCTAATCTGGCCTTTATATAATGAGCCAAAGAGAAAGAGAAAAAGATGATATAAATTTACCTCCAACTTAGAAACGATCGAATACTAATCAAGCTTGTTAAGTTCTATTTTCGCTCCAGAATATCTCCTTTGTAGTTAGCCTACTGCGTGTTTATGTACGTATAAATAATTTCTCGATGTAAACACGTGTGCAATCTAAAATGTACATCTACTTCTAGATACGTACTTATGTACATTCTCCACCAAACCTTTCTCTCTCTCTCTCTCTCTCTCTCTCTCTCTCTCTCTCTCTCTCTCTC
>NC_068988.1:61245476-61246355 GCF_001194135.2 Octopus bimaculoides
ATATATATATATATATATATATATATATATATAGAGAGAGAGAGAGAGAGAGAGAGAGACAGCCACTTAATTTAGTTTAAGATTTTCCCAACATTGTGGAAGTGGCTGTGACCTAAAGAAAGAAAAATTGTCTTATACGAATCTAAAAGATTTTTATGACTCACTTTGTTCGTTTTGTCTATATCGTATTCGGAAGAGAAAGCATATCAGTCCCTTAGTCAATCGTAGAGCCTACACATCTAATGAATGAAATGCGGGATCATTTTCTCATATCCGAGAAGACTCGTAAATACCCACAACACAGTAGAGTCTGATAAATATCCTTTATTGTCCATGTTCTGTTGCACAATAGAGCGGTCGTTTATAGCATTCCACAAACACAGCACTAGAGGCGAATATAAACAGTTCTACATTGAAAAGGTTAACAAAGTTTTCCGTTAGATTTGTTCAAACAACCATGCATAAATGAAAGCCAGTACACTAGACACAAATAATTATATATTTACCAGTGAAGGAATGTGATATGGTGAAGAGAAACATGTAGAGCAAATGAACCTTCAAGAGTGTATTTCTAGTCTGATGCAGTATCTTGGTGTTTATTTCTATATCAGTGCTATTGAGATCGGAAGATGCCAAACCGCTTCCGCTTAGTATAGAATCAATATTTTAAGTTTATATAAGACTCAATTTTGTAATAATATTTGTAGTGTACGAACAGGGCTGCTTAGGTGCACACATGATATTCATACACAAACATACATATATTGCATATTTCGTCTTACATATGTCAAATCTCAATGCATAAAGTTAAATACATACAAATGCATAGCCACACACACGCATGTGTGTATGTGTATATATATATATATATATATATAT
>NC_068988.1:61247096-61250405 GCF_001194135.2 Octopus bimaculoides
TATATATATATATATGTATATATATATATATATATACATATGTGCTTGTCTGTGTTTATACATGCGTAGACATACACATCACTTGCGTATAGTTGCATCGGACAACACAAATGTAGTATATGTATGTTGTTCGTAATCGTGTGCTTTGTGCATCTGTGCTCATTGCAATAGGGAATAAGTAGCTGTATTAATATATCATATTTTACGTTGTAAAGTCAAATGGCTCTTTAGACACAGAAGTTCGATGTTTTGAATTAATATTTACGCATCTGAAGCTGAAACATCTTCGTCTCTTTGGTCCGTAAATTATCTTTAGAAAAGTTCTATTTAGGTTTGTGTATTTCTATGTTTACCTTTTTTTTCTCTCCATCGCAAATCTTTCTGTCCATTTTGTATGCTATTGAAAATAAGCTTGGCACTTTGTTGAATAGTGAACTTTTCAGAGGCTATTTATTTATATGTTTCGTTGTTTTATGCACTTGCTTGCATACAAATAGAAGTACAATAACATGTATACACGTTCCGACGCACACACGTATATGAAAAAAGCGTATATAAAGACGAAAATTATGGTCGCATCAATGTGTGTATATTTTTATACACAAATCAACTAAAAATTACTCAACGCATAAAATTCTTTTATTAGTCCAGACCTAAAATATCAATGCCTTTTCATCCAGCAATGTCTGTCTATTTGTCTGTTTGTCTGCCTTTCTGTCAGTCTGTTTTTCTCTGGCACTTCTTTTTCTATCAACTTACCTACGTGTCTCTCCATTAAACACACTATATATATGGATTTACATACACATAATTTTCTTATAGCCTTCCTCTCCGTGTTATTATCAACAGATACGTACAGATAGACACCCTCCCATGCACACACACACACACACACACACAAAACATTGACACAGAACACACATAGAAGCACATATAGATGCATGCTCTCAGAAATAGGCGTTCGCTTGCCACATACCAGCCAATGATACATAAAATGACTGGGCATCTTGCATTCGTTGATGTCGCAAAGAGATGGCATTCTAAAATACATACACATTAACGTTAACTGGGGGATAGTGATTGCTAATCGGTTTTAGTAATGCTTCCATCACTAATACACACACACACACACACACACACACACACACACACACACTCATATATATAAATATTATTTATCATACATTACTTGCATTTGACGGATATTTGTCCTCACCTTGTTTGTTGTTTCGGCTGATATACTTTCCAACCTCCATCAGGGGGTTTTGGGGAAATTTCGAAACTGGTTTCTCATTCCTAAGGTATTTTTCGATGTTATTATTATTATTATTATTATTATTATTATTATTATCATTATTATTATTATTATTATTATTATTATTTAGGTCACTGCCTGGAATCGAACTCGAAATCTTGGGGTTAGTAGCCCACCCTATTAACCACTACGCGGAAAATTATAGAGTGAATTTTAGGGCTTATAAATCTAATATTTTTCTATCCTTCTTTAAAACCGGTTCCCATATGCCCGTGGACATCTCCCTGCTGGGGCCAGAGTATAAAGGTGTCATGAAAATATTGCAACCATAGGGTTGGTTTTAGTGTTGTTGATCCTAAAGCGAAATTCTCAAAGTATTCCATGTATATATTGGCTATTTCGAACAGAAAATACTACTATACATTGGCTGTTAGATACCATTGTTACAGTCATTCCTTTCTACAACAACAACAACAACAACAACAGCACCACCAACAACAACAGCAACAACAACAACAACAACAACGATTATATTTAAAATTTTGGCACAAATCCGGCAAGTTCAGAGAAGGGATAGGTCTATTGCATCGGCTCCAGTGTTAACTGGTATTTATTTTATCGATCTCTAAAGAATGAAAAGCAAGGTCGATCTCAGTGGAATTTCAACTCACAACGTTAAGACGGACAAAATTCTCCTAAACATTGGACCCGGTGTGCTAGAGATTGTGCCAGCTCTCTGCCTTAAACAGTAGTAATATTGCCCTGATGCAGTACAGGCAGTAGAGCTCATTGCATCTGATCTTAACTTATAGGAAATGTTAACGTGTATATGATTTGTCTTGGTATAAAGGTGGGATAGAGAAAATAGTCTGCTCAGTACCACAAATTTGCTTGTCACTTGCTTGACCTTAAACAGTAGAGGGTGTTTCTCAGTGGTTGATGATATGTGCATCTCTGATTATGACCATGGGATGTGGGGAAACATCGTAACGATGTGCTGAGAGGAATTCTTCGGGATTTTAATAATGAACCCCTGGAAAGACGGATGTTTTTTTTCTGGCACCTTTTGAGAGAGATAGGCTTCTCAACCTGAAAACATTGTGGATGTGATGCATATGCCTGTTGTACATTTCTCATACAGGTTGTAATGATGGGTGCAGTGAGCTTCGTATAATTGCGTCTTATATTTGTCACTTTGTCACTTTGACAGTATGGGCTGCTCTCTCACACAATAATAATAATAATAACGGCGATTTGAAGAGGGACATACGAAGGTTGTGGTCAATGAGGAGGGTAGACGTGATAACAACATTAACTAGCACGCTTGGAAATATCAGCACTCAACTACGAGCTTGACTCCTCAAAAAGACTGGTACAAATGTAAAGATACTTCCAGCATTGTTTGAAACTGCATGAATACTTCGCAGGGTTCCTGAATCATGATGACTAAACAAGTGTCACCTTAGCTTGTAGGCTGTGGACAGCTAAAACTTTTCACCATACCAAGCAAAATAAGCTGAGAGTTTTCGTCAAATAATAATAATAATAATCGTAAGAAGAAGAAGAAGAAAAACAGCAACAACAAAAAGAAAAAGTATAGTAATAATAATAAATATGATAATAATAACAAGAACAACATTCATAATAATAACAGACGTTCTTCGAATATCATCTCCGCACGGGAGTATTTATCTTCAACATCTAGTGCCTGTTTCTTCTCGCTTCACACATACTAACTTTCAGTAGCTTTCCTAGATTGTTAACTCTTCATCGACTTTGGACATCGTCAAGGCAAATCAATCATCACAAATGTAAGAATAAATGAGTAACAAAAGAATGCGGTAAGAAATATCTGTATCACGCCAGCCATACGGCGGTTTGTATGAGATTCTGTGCGTGTGTGTATGCGTGTGTGTGTGTGTGTGTATTCATACACACGCAAACACATAAATACAAGACTAGGTATATATACTTATATGAATATATATAAATACGTACCTGCCTATATACACACAGTTATATTCATGCATGTACTTATATATATATATATATAT
>NC_068988.1:61250657-61251355 GCF_001194135.2 Octopus bimaculoides
TATATATATATGTATATATGTATATATGTATATGTATATATATATGTATATGTATATGTATATATGTATATGCATATATATGTATATATTTATATATATATATATATTTACTTGTAAGGTACCTGCGTATGTGCGTGTGTTCGTGTGTGCACACATTTTATAGAATACATACTGAACAAAAGAAATTAGAAATAAATGGTGAAGGAAATCAGCAAAAACACAAGATATATATTTCATCCTATGGCAGTTTCCCCGATCTATCAAGCGATGCATTTATTTTGTCCCAAAATGTGAACGAATTGGGATAGTCTATGGCACACGGGAAAGAATTAACTCAAACCGAATCTATCTGCTGAAATTCCTTGATTTATTTTCGGCTATTTCTTACCATTCTACGTTTTCTTTTGGTAATCTTTTTTACTAAACATTTTATTATTATGTTTTCTTCGTTTTTGGCTGTCTTATTATATACCTCTCTATCTGCATATTTCAATCTTGTCTGAAGTTCAGGGTGTACAGAATTGCTGTATTTGACATTGACAAGGTGTTTATTGGCATGCGTTCTGGCTTTCTCAATGTGAATACACAAACACACACACACACATTCTCATATATGTGTCTATGTGTGTATGTGTGTCTTAGTGTGTATATAGACATACACTCACATGAACACATATTTATATATATATATATATATA
>NC_068988.1:61251890-61252595 GCF_001194135.2 Octopus bimaculoides
TATATATATATATATATATATATCATATACATGCATATAAGTATGACTATGCATAAACTGACACATAGTCACACATTCGCTATCACCTTACAGACAGACCAAAAGAGGAATTAGAAAAACACATTTGTGCATTGGCAGAATGAAGTTAAAAACTTAGAAGACAAAAAGAAATATAGAATATGGAAGGAAAAGGAAACAAACAAAACATATATTTGTAGCACGTTAAAAAAAGAAGTTTCTTGAACAATTGTAAAATACGTAAATTGATACAGACAACCAACAGAAGAAAATACCCTAACAGTGACAGCTACACACAGAAATATACCTTAGCGCATTGATAACAGAACTATACACACACACAGACACGAGCGCAAACACACATGATCACACACGCACACGCGCGCACACAGACAAATGCACTGAGATACTCACACTCACACACAGAAAGAGAGACAGAACCACACACAGACACATACACACAGACACATACACACATTCCCATTCGCACACGTACACACACACTCACACACAGTGCTAGAGTTGCATTTAAGCACATTTAAAGCAATAGTAGTACATCTACATACAGATATTTGCCCGCACGTGTGTACGTACACACTGACACGTACACACACAATCAAACATGCACACCTCTATCAATCAGTTTGTCTGTCCCTCTGCTTCTCTCTCTTCATCTCTCTATCTAAC
>NC_068988.1:61253935-61254634 GCF_001194135.2 Octopus bimaculoides
TATATATATATATATATATACATATATATATATGTATGTGTGTGTGTATGTGTGTATATACTTATATATAAACATATATACATGCACATACGTGTGAGCATATAATTATTCCCCCAATGTATCCATTCATCCATCAATCTTTCCTTCCTATGTATCTTATCTATTCACCTGTCCATATATCTACGTATTTACCAACGTGGATAATGTAGCTAACTAGAAAACTCCCTCACATCTCACTTACCTATCAACCAAAATGCTAAACAACCTACCTACACACCTAGCTTTTTATCTTGGAAACAGAATGCGTAGATACCATCCGATCTGCTTTCTTATTACGCATACATACAAAGAGTTACATACAAGCACATTGAAGAAACACGGAAGGATAGCTTGCGCATCTTATTCTATAGTGTTCTCTCAAGGGGAAGGAGAGATTGACAAAAATATGGAATTAGTCTAAGGATGCTTACAGAGCAGAAAATATGTGCCTATTTCTTCTTCCTTAATTACTGCACAGTAGTGACTGCATTGAAGTGGCATAAATTTCAAGAATACTGAAAGCGGTTGCAGTGTGTAGTTATAGCGTCATACATTTTGCGTTCAATTCCCGTTTGGGGCGTATTCAATATTATTATTATCATCATCATCATCATCATCATCATTATTATTATTATTATTATTATTATTATTATTATTATT
>NC_068988.1:61254644-61255454 GCF_001194135.2 Octopus bimaculoides
TATTATTATTATTATTAAGGCAGCGTACTGGCATAATCGTTAGCACGCCAAGCGAAATGCTTAGCGGTATTTCGCCTGTCTTTACATCTTGATTTTAGTCGAACAAATCGGTCCCAGCAATTCTTTTCTTTTAAATTCTAATAGATACCATATCGACTACTTTTTGCGGTAACGCTAGATCACGTGACTCTAAATAAACCAACTACGGTTTTTATGGGTTGGCGGGGAAAATCGAAACAGAAAGACATAGATATGTACATACATATCTATCTATCTATCTATCTATGTATATGTTAGGATTCCACAGTTTCCATAAACAAATTACACTGAGAGGCGTTGGATTGCTCGGGGCTATTGTAGAAGGCACTTGCCTAATGAGCCACGTAGAGGTATTGAACCCAAAATTATCTTGACACAAAACGTAAGGTTTTTACCACACAGCCATATCTGTACCAATGTAAAATGATATCTCAATGTGTTATTGTGAATTTGAGAGATTGCTAGTATCTTTCAAATATTCTGCATACGTTGAAAATACCGGTGACCAAGCGATGATGGTGGGGAAAAACACAGACACAAAGACACACACAAACACACACACTCTCACAAACTCACACAGGCACACACATACACGCGCGCGCACACACGCACACGCGCGTGCACACACGTACACGCGCGCGCTCACACACATACATATACGACGGACATCTATCAGTTTCCGTTTACCAAAGCCATTCACAAGACTTCAGCCAGACTAAGGTTATAGTATATCTATTGTTATATGAATATATATATATATATATATATATA
>NC_068988.1:61256008-61257056 GCF_001194135.2 Octopus bimaculoides
ATATATATATATATATATATATATATACATATATATATATGTACATACATACATGCATGCATATGTGTACGCGTGTTTATATACTAAGTTCATGGTATTACGAAGCAAATTCTAAGAAATAATATTCTGAAGAACATGTTATATACTAACATAGATATAGCATGTAACACGCCTGGTGTGTTGTGTTTTATTGTCTCTTCTCTGCGTCCTAACATGTACAGAGACTGGGAAGACTGACAAGGACATACAATGTTATTTCGTTAAATCTTATACTGAGCATCAGAAAAAGAAGCAATTTCATCATCGAATTATTTCGCTGAATTCGACAGGTACGTGCATATGAATTTGATAACGATGTCTGATGTGAATGAAGACTGCTTTGTGTCAGTAAGGCGTGCGTATATCAAAGTATATCTACGTATGTGTATGATAGTACTTATATAGATATATATACAGGCATACAGAGATACATCTACAAACACGCACGCACATACACAAACATACACACATACATATAAGAAAAAGAAGCGAGACAGGAAAAACAATGGCTATGTCATGAACTTCATTAGCTTAAATTTGTTTCTGCTATAAGGTGCAGTGGTCTCTAAGAAGAGTGCCTGAATATCATACTCTTCCTTCATCGGAGTCTCGAATATGAGGGGCAATTTATTTTGAAAAAGGAAAACAATTATATTTGTGTAATATACAGGAAAGGCATTACCACTGAGAAATTAATTGATGTTTGTAAAAAAGTATATGTCCAAGAAAGGCAATTAGATTTACGAGTAGGAAAACATATAATGGCAGAAACATCTGTAAGCTAATGAAGTTCATAAAATAACCATCCTTTGTCCTGCGCCATCCCTTTTTTTTTACCGCTCTATACTCATCTAACACATTGTTCTGAAACACACGTATGCTGAGTCAAAAAGCAGGTCATTGGTTTCACAATATTTAAGCGAGATACACACACACACACACACACACACACACACACACATATATATATATATATATATATATATATATATGTGTGTGTGTGTGTGTG
>NC_068988.1:61257066-61257662 GCF_001194135.2 Octopus bimaculoides
GTATATATGTATGTGTCTGTGTGTGTGTGTGTGTGTGTGTGCGTGTGTCCAAGGTTCCATGCAGTGGGACTGAACCTGGAATCATGTGGTTGGAAAGCAACCTTCTTACCAAACAGACACTGCCGCGCATAATATTTGGCATTTAGATATAGGAACGGAATTAGCGACCTTCATGGCTTAGGAACCAGGAAATGAAGGGTAACGACTCAGAAGAGCATGAGTACTCCTGACAGTGTATGTCTTTTGTAATCCAAAGATATTTGTCACACATTTCTCTATGATGTGATTTATCTCCAGTGATTGTTTCTGCAGCAAACGGTCAGACCACGTTCGAATGTACAGACACACCTTCAATATGATTGCACACATCACAAAAATGCATACACACACACGCACACACACACACACACACACACGCATACACACACAAACGCACACACACAAAACACACACACATATTTATGTATTAATCTGTATAGGCGTATGCACGTATACACAAAGATCTCTATGTATGTATGTATGTATGTATGTATCTATCTATATGTATATATATATATATATATATATATATATATATATATACGTCTGCGTGCGTG
>NC_068988.1:61257672-61258622 GCF_001194135.2 Octopus bimaculoides
TATATATATATATATATATATATATATATATATATATATATATATATACGTCTGCGTGCGTGAATGTGTGTGTATGCACATATGCAAACATCTCTATTTATGCAAATTATATATACATATGCGTGTGTATGTGTACGTAAGTATCCAGAGTGTTGTTATTGTTACGGAGTCACAACACGCAGAGTGAAGCAGCTTAGCATAGATTGAACTGAGCCATAACTAATCTGCACATCTGATAACTTACGGATGGTGACTCAACGATTTCCTCTCCCACCTGCATGCACATTTTCCATGTCTGCTCTCATGACTGCTGGTTGCGGGTTTCTCAGAACGTTCGTCAATATCGACATTTTTCGGCCATCTTGGAAACATCTGATCGACTCGTACATTTGTGTGCGACGCATACACTCCTCTCCATACACTTTCTGCAATTTTGTGCAAGCCATGACAACTTTATCTGACATGGTCAATGTGACGGTCACACGCTGCACATGTTCCTTCCAAGCACTGATGTAAACAGCGGAAGGGAGCTACAACGTTAAACCATAGTGCGCATGCACAGCATTGTACAATGTCAATATGTGCCAAGTGGCTTCACTCAGCGTGCTTTACCTTCGTTACTATGGCAACGGTCCTGATAATTATTATCCAGACATCGTATATCTATCTATCTATCTATCTATCTATCTATCTATCTAAACACATACACACTAACAGTTACATGAACATAACTGACTCACCACCACCACACATACATATGTGCATACACATATATTCATTATCTATGAACTTTATCACAACGACCCTACCATGATTTCCATCATGAACTCCATTATCGACATCAACCATATATTGTTTTGAACACGTTTATTCTCTTCATTTCACGATCGTAATTTTTGCTATCAAGATCACCATCTTCCTCCTCCTCCCCCTCCTCCCATCCCTCCACC
>NC_068988.1:61259624-61269825 GCF_001194135.2 Octopus bimaculoides
GATGTTGACGATGATAATCATGATCAGAATTATGATAATCATCAACTTCATCATCATCATTAGCAGCATCACTATTCCCAATGTCCTCGATAATTATTATCGCCATCGACAGTATTATTTTTTCTTTGCTTATCATTTATTATTATCATCATTATTATTATTATTATTATTATTATTATTATTATTATTATTATTATTATTATTATTATTATTATTATTATTAATTTTGTCATTGTTTTTTTATAGCTTTTAATAATTTCATATTTATTTTTCAGATGAATAATTAAACCAATTATGGAAATCTGTTTTCGATTTCTGTAATATATTTCATTCCAAAATTCCAATGTCGATCTGACCTGACCTGACCTGGCATCGCCATGAGGTCATCTATACCCAGTTTTCGAATACGTTTAACCAACTAACAAATTTTAGCGCCCATAGTTCCTGTTTGTTATACGCATCGATATTAAGATATGGCTTTGAAATTTCTGTCTGTGTGGATTTCGTCTCCTTTTGCTGTTAAGTGGGTGACCTTGCAGAATCGTTGCCTCGCCGGATCATAAGCTTAGTCGCATTCCTTACCATTCTACGTTCTGAGTTCAAATCATGCTGAAGTCATCTTTTCGATTTATCTTTTCGAATCCAACAAAATAATGTACCAGTCAACTAGTGGAGTCAATGGAATTAATATGGTTAACAGGAAGATTTCAATGTTCGGTTTCAAATTTTGGCACGAGTCCAGCAATTTTGGTTGAGCTGTAAGTCGATTACATCAACCCTCGTACTCACCTGGTATTATGGTGAAATTTGAAGCGAAAGGCGGTGAACTGGCAGAAATGGAAACACATTGGCCAAAATTCTAAGCGATACATCTTTCAGCATTTCACTCTTGAATTCTACCAAGGTTAGCTTTGCCATTTATCCTTTCGAGGCCGACAAAATAAAGTACCAGTTAGGAACTGGGTTCGATGTGGACGACTTGCCCACCTCTGTCAAAATGGCTGCCTTTGCGCCAAAATTTTAAACCGAACGGAGCAAGCCAGCAGAATCGTTGGCGTCTTGGACTTGTACAAGAATTCGAAACAGCTATTTTTATTGCTTATAAACTTTAGCTAATATGACCATTTTGTATTTTCGTGAATTGTCACTGATATCCTTTATTCAGAAGCGGGTGAGAATTACTGTGTGATTTCAGGAAGACTACGCTGCGCTTTCTAGATGGCGTGTGGCGTAGTGTGTGTGGGATGTGGCGTAGTGTGTCTGAGGTGTGGCCTAATGTGCCTGGGGTTTGACCTACCGTACTTGGGGTGTGGCATAGTGTGAATATTTAAGCCGTAGATGTTAAGGATTGTGCATTCGTGACACTTAGAACCTGGTTTTGATACTCGGAGCGAGTGGCGTGTTGTGTTGTAGAGTAAAACACTTTATTTCACAATCAATTCAGCAGTGAATAGTTTGCATCCCTAACTTGGGATTTAATTACGATAGATCGTCGTCCCTTTTAAATACACGCTAAAGAAAGTGGGTTAAGTGCCCGTCTTATGTCCTAGGAATAATGATAGATCTAAGCTAAACTAAGCAAGTCAAATTAGTTTGCACCTGCTAGCTTATTATCTAAATTCGCCTTCGCGTTCTTCATTGTTGTTCGTTCGGTATAGATTATTCCTTCCTGAACAGAACAATAATAAAATGTTTTCTATCCATGACTACACCATCGAGCTCTCGGGAAAATGCACCTAGTACTATATTATATGTGTTATTTCTTTACTACCCACAAGGGGCTACACACAGAGGGGACAAACAAGGACAGACAAACAGATTAAATCGAATATATCGACCCCAGTGCGTAACTGGTACTTATTTAATCGACCCCGAAAGGATGAAAGGCAAAGTCGACCTCGGCGGAATTTGAACTCAGAACGTAGCGGGCAGACGAAATACCGCTAAGCATTTCGCCCGGTGTGCTAACGGTTCTGCCAGCTCGCCGCCATGTTATATGTGTACATCTGTTTTAATTTATCTTTTACTTGTTTCAGTCATTTGATTGCGGCCATGCTGTGGCAACGCCTTGAAGGACATTTAGTCGGATGACTCGACTCCAGTACTTTTGTTTTTGTAAAGTTTCGTACTTAAGCAATCGGCTGCTTGTTGCCGATGTGCTAAGTTACAGGACGTAAACACACCAACGCCTGATTTCAAGCGGTGGCAAAAATAGGCACAAAGTCGCACACACACACACATACACAAATATGAGGTCTTCTTCCAGTTTCCGTCTACCAAATTCAGTCGCAAGGCTTTGATCGGTCCGAGACGCAATGGGACCTGAACCTGGGGTAACGCAATGGGACCTGAACCTGGAACCATGTGGTTGGGAAGGAAGCTTCCGATTTGTGGAAAAAAATTAAGGAGTGTTAGTTTTCGTGGTATTTGACTGCTATTACTGGCTGATCGAATGGTGTTGTAATGTTGTGCTTCTTTTCTAAACACACTTAGCATCAAGTAGTATATAAAAGTGAGTTTATATGAATATAACGATTTCGTTCACAAGCTTTCTTTAAAACTACTAGACATAAAAGTGTAGCCAAATTCTTCTAATGCGTTATTGGTCATCTTAACGCAAAAATAAGATACACTAATACAAATAAAACAACACCGTCTGTTGGTCTTTGGATAGTTAAACCATCATCTATATTTACGAAGTGATCTGCTAGATTATGGTGTGTAGAATGTCAGCATGTATAGTTAGAGAATCAGCCTCGCAAACATGTGCTTACAAGAGTTCCACGGAGTCCGAGTTAAGCAATGTATCTCCAGTATTCAAATTGCTACATAATCGAGTCACCCGATGCTCCGTGGAAATCAGGAAAGAACTAATCTGATAGTTAAACCAACATCTATATTAACAAAGTGATCTGTTAGGGTATGATGTCTAGAGTGTAAGCATGACTTGCGTAGTTAGAGAGCCAGTTTCGCAAATATGTGCTTAGAAGTGTTCTATGGAGTGTGAGTTAAGCAATTTTTTTTTCTTCAGTATTCAAATTGCTACATAACCGAGCCACTCGTTGCTCCGTAGTGATAGAAGAAAAACTAATCTGATTTAAGCTTCATTTCCTAAATGAAATACAAAAAGTTTTGAGGAGGTTTTAACCGTCGTTTTTTGTAGGACAAGCGATCCTGTAGCTATGTCGATAGTAGTTATAAACATGTTTATCAATCAGCCACAGCTAAAGCAATTACACAGCGGTAATATTACAAGAGAGATCAATGGGAAATTTTGTCTTCTTATAAAGTAAAGGATTAAGACCCCCTTCGGTCATGAATAACCATGGGATTCATCAGGAAAGTTAACTTTCGAGGCACAAGCTCGGCAAGTTTCTTGATGGAAGACTAAGAGTCGTCCATGCATACCAGCCTCCCCTTCTCATAACCCCCGATGTTACTCAAGGGAAAGGAAAAGGCCGATACAATTTGGGACCGCTGTTATCTCAACTCATTTCTACAGCTGAGTGAACTGGAGCAACGTGAAATAAAATGTCTTGCTCAAGAACACAATACGCAGCCCGGTTCGGAAATCGAAACCACTACCTCATGAGTTTGAACCTGGCGCTCTAACCTCTGAGCCATGCGCCATTACATTGTTTTCTTATAAGAAACCTAAAATATATTGCAATCTAAAAGCAATTTCAACACTGGAGTATAAGCAGACAAAAAAGTTTTTATATTATATTGTAGACAAGGTGCCGAGTTGGCAGAAACGTTAGCATGCCGGGCAAGGTGTTTAGCAGAACGTAATCAGTCGTTATGTTCTGAGGTGTTCTGAGTTCTAATGCTACTTTCAGAAAAGTTTGACTGCTAGTTTAAGTAAATCGTAAAAAAAGCTAGAGGCTCTCGAACCGATTTGGAAAATTTGAGAGCTACTTTCTTATGTATATTAATGATGGGTTTGGCCTTGGAAAGTGTCATGCGGAAATCTGACTATTCTCTATATATTAATATTTTGTTAACTTACAGAAGCAGAAACAGATACGCATAATGAAGACATATTTTGCGTCACTCATTATGTTTTGTGTCATTTCTTAAGTTTTGTGTAATGGTATCACAGAAATGACTGATCGGTAATCGAACGTAGTTGCCATACATTACACAGCTGAAGAGTATAAATACTTTACTTCCCTCACCAACTCATGGTCCTGTAATAATTTTGCTTTTAATTTCCCAAAAGGCAATTTATTTTTTAGTGGGACTTAGGACATTGTGTGACGTTACTTCTTTTGTATAGGCTACAACTGGTGAAATTAAAATGGACTAATCTTTAACTTGACATCATAGCATTCCTTAAACTTGAATCTCTAAGGATTTATAGCTTTTCCTTGCCGAGTCTGACTACGACAACTTGCTGTGTGGTTTAAAATCAGCGAAAATGAAATGTTAAACAAATATGCACAAAATTAATCTCTTTTACCCTGAAGGCTGAAGGGCATCATATTTATTATATGTTTAGTTTTATGTACAAATATAAAAAAAGTTCATAAAAATACAACAGTAGCGCCTAAAATTTCTTCATTTTTCTTCAACGAGAGATTGTGAAGTCAGCTGTGCACCTCAATGAGAGGTTCGTAAATGTTACAGTATTTTATCTGCTAACAGCAGCAGTGAACTATAACATCCATACATATCTACTTACAATCCGCCTATAACAAAACACGAACAGTCGAGCCCTCGGCTACTCGTTCAGAGCTCAGTCAACACAACCATCTGCTTTATATAAAATGATGAAAAATATAGAAAAAAAAACCGTACAATCAAAATGAATAAATAGCAATTATAAAGAAAGTCAAGCAAAATTCTTTCGACAAGATTACAAACTTAGGTCTCCATATGTCAATAAACTGATTCAACACTCATACAACACTTTCAGGTCATCGCGAGAAAACTATAGAAATACATAAATATACGCACCATCATGTACATATTTGCATTTTGTTTGTTTTCTTCCATTCTTTGTGCTAGGTTATTATGACATCACCACTTGAATAAAGACAGCACACTTGTCAATTGTAATACTTCCACTTTCAACTTTCACCTATTTGTCTTCTTTTCTAACCTCTCTTTGTCTCCCTCAATGAGTGTTCTCTTTCTATCACTCACACGCGTACACACACACACACACGCACACTCACACGCACACGTACACACAATCTATCACCCCAACGCACGTCTAATTCAAAATATGACCAATAAGAGGGAGGATCAGTTGCATCGATTAAACTGTTTGACATGCTTCTATAGATAATGAGAGTGGCAAATATTCACGTTATGGCTTGGGGAATTGGGAATATTGCATCTGTAGTAAAGCTGACAGGATGAACTTGTAGAAACTTCAGCCGAACGGACTTAAAGATTTTTCCAGAAGTGACTCATATATATAAAAGTCATCAATAATTAGGGAGTCTGGCGAAATTTGCAAGTGGAGAAAGAGAAGGGAAAAAATGTGAGAAAAAAAGCGAAAAACAAACAAACAAACGCACTAATACGCACATATTGAAACACATATGCACACAAACATATATATGTGTGTGTGTATGTATGTCTATCTATCAATATATATATCTAGTGCATTTACATGTAGAAATGTTACTCATTTTTCGTTATTCACTTAGAATATTTATGAATACAAAATTGCATACTCACACACGTATATACGGAACAAAAGACATTCCGAACACATACACCGCTCACACACTTGAATATATTGATGTAATAAGATAAGAGTCCTTCATTTATACAATATTAATTAAATGAAGTATCGAAAATTCTAATTATGTTCTTGCATTTTGTTTTTAATATTTTCATATTTTTTTAATAACGAATTGTTAATATTAAAACTGAAACAAATAAATATGCAAAGCAATGTGTAGTAATAATATGGTTATTCATTTAGTGGTTCCCTATTTAATATCTTTATGTAATTGTAACCACGGGTGTCACACACTAACACGATAACAAGGGGTAAAAAGTAGACATAAAAGTGGTCAAGAAGATGCTAGAAATAAAAATCAATTTTGAAATAAAATCACACGTTCCCTATGTTAAATATGGAGGAGAAACTAGAGGTAGTGCTTTTAGATCAAAATTTGTTGGTCACTGTTACTAGAAAGCCTTTGAGTATAGATTTCGACACCTGCGCTGACCTGGGGCCGAATAATGCTAAAAGCAACAATGATAATAAAAACAAAGACTACATTTTACACTGTGCATAAGACAGATACCGGGTACTACAACTAAATATGTCACAGATAAGTATTGCAACAAAAGTTATTGCAACAAATCCTGAATATTAAAGAGGATAATATTGTAACAAACCACGATTATTATCAATCAGTACGTCGACGAGAGTTATAAGTGAATGGCAATATGAAAAATAATAGCAAGGTTATATCAAAATATAGAGGATCACAGTCTTGCAGCTTCTTAAGTGTGTTTTAAGCCAAAGGACTAATATACCCGAAGCTCAGGAGCCATATAAATCCTGGTCGTATGGCGCATAATTGAATTAGTTTTAGTGGACTGGACCTTTTAAAATACGTTCAACCTTCCCTACAGTACCAAGAACACAACAAGTAAAATGATATATATATATATATATACACACATATGGGGAAAATAAGGCTTAAACATAAGTTTATAATATTAAAAGTGCCCACGACAGCACGCGTTTCACCTATATGGTTGTTTGGAGTTCTACGATAGATGTTCCAAATGCATGTTCGGTGACAACGGATTCTCAAGGAGCACACACACGCACAGACACACACACACTCACATACACACACAAACAAAATAAATCTATGTATGAATATATATTCATTTATTTAGACACACACACACCAACACACCCACAAACACCCCCCCCCCACACACATATATATATATATATATATATGCGTACATGTATGCATATACCTACACACATACATAGAAGTGTGCGTATGATTTAAGCTTATATTGGTGCTGACGAAGTACATTGTTATTTGCATTTTACTTTCCCAATTTTGATTCAATAAATTCGAAGTGATTTTACTTGACGCTATTCTGCAATGGATCGAATGTGTACCAACTTAAACTGGGGTAGATAACAAAATTAAAATGAAAAAAATTTTAATTACAGAAAAATCAACAACTGAACATAAACAACGTTATGCATCTATGACTGAAAATACGATTTATGATTGTATTCTAAATATAAAAGGATATATTTTTTTTTATTTACTTGTAAAGTTCATTGAGGAAGGTTAAGTATCGGTCAAAAATTAAGATTGGTGATAAGTTTTCCAGCATAATACCTTGCAAAAATAATAATGGTATTTGAGCTTGTTGTTCTTCTCAACAAGAGAGAGCCTGTTAGTTTTAATACAGTCATGCGCAGTTAAAGCTACGGAAAGAGGGTGCTGAACCGAAGTATTTGCTAGATGCAGACTTAAACTGGATGATAGAACTTTGGATTATATCGACCACAGAATATGACTGTTTTTTTTTTTTTTGATAACAGTGAGACTGGATCTAACTTCTAAGTTACTACTTAAGCACCTGTTCTTCATTCCTAAATTCCCCCGTTCTCAGGAATTCAATCCATTCTAATGACTTTCACCCAGGTGTTGGATGGCGAGGCTTCAAAAGAATGAACTGCAAGCACAAGAAAACTATCATTCCGCCAGAACTCGCTAGTAATTATAAAAGAAACTAAATAACTTAAGCATTGTATCCAATTTCCAAACGATTCCCCTCATGAACTGGCTATTTATGAACACTTGTGTTATATAAGTTTACTTAGTACAGAAATTACAAATCTCATAAGGTATTTCACTAAATCATAACCAACTGAACTATCACAACCGAGTGACACGAGTATCACATAAATATAAAGTCATTACCTAGGATTTCAAATTTTGATGATAGGAAAAGAAAAATGTTGAAAACGTCTCAATCGTTTTATAGAACTACGTCTTAAAACTAAATTATCAACACTTAGAGTTGGAATCAATACAAAATATTTGATAATGCCTTCTTTTTATCAATATAGGCAATACATGTGTGCGTGAGTTTGTGTGTGGCTGCGCTTATACATGGACACACATACATAATACTTACATACATATATACATACATATATATATGTATATATATATACATATATATATATATATATGTATATATATTTACACAAATACACATATATTAATACTTAAACGTAAAAATAGATGTTAATATGGTTGTATACGTTGAATATACATATATATGTGTATATGCAAGGACGTGTCTGTTACTTAGAGTCTGTATACCCGTGTATATATAAATATAAGTATGTATCTCTCTGTCTGTCTCTCTCTCTCTCACTCTCACTCTCTCTCATACACTCACTCATACTGGCAAATAGAAATACACCAAGTTTTCATGAATATGCATATACGATATTACAGGGAAAAATATATTTATATATTCCGATTTCTGTAAAAACATATGTAACCACGGATGTACACACACTCACACGCGCGCGCACACACACAAACAAACACACACACACACACACACACACACACACACATAGATAGATAGATATACATATGTGTGTGTACATATATAATTTTAAAAATTGTTAGATGTATCTTTTAAGTTGGATGTTATACATTCGATTTCAACATAGAAATGTTCACACATTGAAATTTTCGTTTAAAAGGAAAAAAAGAAATATATTTGTAAAATAAATATTTACAATTTTCTTAACACCTTGTCTCAATAATATATCGAAATTTTGAAGACGCACTGAAGATGGAAAGGACAGAAATTCCGTGGATATATAGAAGTTATGTAAAGAGAAAGAGCCAATGAGATGAATTTCTACTTATATACATAGGCACATGTATGTATGTATGTATGTATGAATGTATGTATGAATTCTTGTATGTACGTTTGTATGTATTTGTACGTATTTATGTATGCCCGTATGTATATATGTATATACTTATGTATATATGTACGTATGTATGTAAATATGTGTTTATGTTTGTATTCATGCATGCATGTTTGTATGTATGTATGGGTGTAGGCATGTATGTATGAATATATGTATGAATTCATGTATGCTTGTATTTATGTATGCATGTACGTACGTATGCATTTATGTATGTTTTTATGTATGCATGTATGTATGTGTGTATCTATGTTTGTATGTATTTAGGTATGTATGTATTCATGTATGTATGCAACTATTTCTGTTTGTCTTTATGTACGTATGTATTTAGGTATGTATGTATGCACGTATGTATATATTCATATATATATATATGTACGTACGTGTGTACGTAAGTATGTATGTATTTACCGTTGCTTATAAATGCAGTCGTGGTTGTGTGGTAAGAAATTGGTTCTCAGCAAACTAGGTTCCAGGTTCAGTCCCACTGTACTGCACCTTGTGCTATTTTTTCTGCTATTACACTTGGATAAAGCCTTGTGAGTAGAATCCGGTATGCGGAAGCTGAAAGAAGCCGGACGTATATTTATATAAATATATATGTATATATTTATAGTTGCCAACAAGATATGGCGGTCCCATAGAGGACGATGCCTTTGTCGTTTTAGCCCCACGAGGACATTTCCTTCAGCTGGCTAACGACACACTGTCTGTGCCCGATTAATATTTGCGGAGGAAATCATCGTTCCCAACTCTAGCTGTATGTGATAGACACAGACCCAGGTTTCTGGGTAGTAACCCATCATCGGTATGTGATAACGACGAGCTAGTTATGAAATCTCATTTCACACGTAAAATTCTACATGCTTTATCCAATGACAAACTGTCGCTGATCTTGAAAAAGGAGATATAAGCATTATTAAATCTCTGAGCCAGAAGTAAACAGTAGCAGTATAGAATCTTAAAATATACTTGCGAACTAGACGTAGCCGTCGCATAGAGGACGATGCTACTGTTGTTTTCGCAAATACTAATCGGACACAGACAGTGTGTCGTTAGCCAGGTGGAGATGAAACTGAAAACTGAAAACAAGAAGAGCATCGTCGTCTAAGGGACCGCCACACCTAGTTTGCAATTATATTTTACGATTCCTTACTGCTACTGTTTACTTCTCGCTCAGATATTTAATATTGCATATATATACATATATATATATATATATATATATATATA
>NC_068988.1:61270037-61274057 GCF_001194135.2 Octopus bimaculoides
AGAGAGAGAGAGAGAGAACAACAATTATTGAATTCATCCATGAAAATTGTAAAGACGGCACCGAACTGCTAAGCAGTTCATTGCGTTGTCTACAATGTTTTAGCGAACACCGGTGAGGAATGACAGATTTGACATCGGTGTTATTGGATCTGATAAGGAAAATTGCCGGTGGAAATATCCTTTTCAAAGTTTGGCACAATGATAATAAATTTGGGGGGAGGGCGGTAAGACGATTATATTGACCCGCTTATCAGCTAGTGCATATTTTATCGACCTGAAAGAATGAAATGCAGAGTCAATCTCTGCGGAATTTGAACTCATAACGTAAATACGGGAGAAATGCCGCTAAGGAATTAGCCCGACTTGCTTACGATTTTTTCAGTTGATTGCCTAAGAACCGGAATAAATTTTGCTCTCGACTTTTGATTCAAAGCCAAGAATATCAGGGAAACGGGTAAGCCGACTGCACAACTCCAGTGTTCAAAAGATTTTTTTTTTATCGACCCCGAAAGGATGTAAGGCAAAATCAACCTCGGCAGAATTTGAACTCAGAGCGTAAAGGAGAACGAAAGGCCGCTAAGCATTTTGTTTGCTGCACTATCGATTCTGCCAGTCCACCGACTCACAGACGGAGAAGTATTACAAAGCATGTCTCCGATGCATTAAGCGAGTTTGCCCACTCGCAAATTATGAGACGCTGTGAAAAATGTGGAAAGTAAAACAGAATAACTGTAATAGTAAAAATAGTATCAACAACAGCGGCAGGCGCAACTAGAACAGTTAAAATCACCATAACATTAACTGCAAGAAATATCATGAACTAACTAAACTAGTTGAGTTGTAACCACTATTGTTTCTACCTAATATTGATAACTAAAGAAAGACGAAGGTGACGGTATTTCGTTTGCTGTTACTTTCTGAGTTCAAATTCCGCCGAGGTCGACTTTGCCTTTCATCCTTTCGCGGTCGATAAATTAAGTACCAGTTACGCACTGGGTTCGATGTAATTGACTTAATCCCTTTGTTTGTCCTTGTTTGTCCCCTCTATGTTTAGCCCCTTGTGGGAAATAAAGAAATCAGAATCCCTAATAATCCGAGAAAAAATTCATAGCGTCATTTCGCTCGTCTTTATTTTCTGAGTTCTACGTCTGCCGAGGTCTAGTGTCATCCTATAGTAGTAGTTAAGATAAGTACCAGTTGAGCACCGGGGATTATAACAGATCCAGTGAAACACAGCGGTTACTGTAATCGACTTACTCCCTGCCCCCAAATTTCAGGCTTTGTGCCTATAGTAAAAAGGATAATAATAATAATTATAATAATAATAATAATTGTTATTATTATGACGAGCTGGCAGACTCTTTAGCGCCCCAAACAAAATGCTGACGATCACTTTGTCCGTTTTCCAAATCTGCTTTCAAATTCTGCCGAGGTCGACTTGCACGTCATCCTTTCAAGTCCATATATATATATATATATATATATATATATATATATATATATATGCCATGCTGCGGTACTGAACTCAGAACCATGTGGCTGGGAAGCAAGCTTCATACCACACATCCACGTCGCACCTATATGAATTTTAGTGTGTACGTGTAGATAGATAGGTTGATAAATAGATAGATGCATGCATAAGCACATGCATACATATATACATACGAACATATTTGGCCAATATTTTAGAAATAATGAGTCTATATAAACACATTATTTTTCATAATTGTGTCATCACCTTCAATAAAATGTTCTTCCTCCTCTTTTTCTTCATCTTGGTCTTCGTCTTCTTCTTCGTCATCGGTTAAAAAAATCCATCAAACCAAGTTCGCCTGCTTGCAATAAAATACCTTACTCGTATAAATAGCTTAATCAAAACTTATCAAACAAATCGAAACATCTGTAATTATATTTTAATTAGTTTCTTTGGGACTATCATTAATTGTCAAGCAAATATTTCACGTGTGTAGATAAATATTGTGTCCAATAATTTTTTAAAATGTATCACAATATCTGAAGCACTAATGAGCCGCAATAACATCAATATGTGCCAAACGACATAGTTTTTTTTTTGTCATTTCATTTACCAATATATTTATCGATCTCAAATGTCATTAACTCCACGTTACGTTTCCATAAACTCAAAAAATGATCCTCAATTAATTTATGAAAATCAGTCTAGTTGTGATTCTTTGTTATATTGTATTTTCATCTTCGTATGGAAATCGTAAAAATGAAATACACTGCGTTTATTTTAATTCATTTTGAAAAACTGTGCCTCCCACACTATAGAGACATTTCCATGGTTCCATTAGACAAAATGAAAAGTGTGCTGTCACGGAGGACGACGAGAGAAATTCGCTGAAACATCCACTCTGACCCACGGGGCTCGCACATGCGGACAACCATCTACGTCTTGATAGCAGTGAGCAAGGATAAGGCCCAAGAGGCGAAGAACACAAAGTTCTCCACTGCTACAGGCCCGACCATAGATCTGTCAGAGAGCAACCTGCCGTAAAATGCAGTTTCAACTTTGAAATCATTGTAGAAATGTAAGTGAAACCAGATTATTAGATTTTAAAGAAGGAAGAGATTGATATATAATATATTTCTAGGTTCAGGTGAGGTTATGCGGTTAAAAAGCTCGCTTTGCAATTGCAACCAAGTGGTTTTGGGTTCAGTCCTACTGAACGGTAACTTGGGCAAGTTTATTCTATTATATCTCTCAGCAAATCCATGCTTTGTAAGTGAATTTGATAGTCGAAAAGTATCTGGAAATTCATCCATTATTATACGTGTCTTTGTGAGGTGGGAAAGAGAAAGAGAGAGAGAGAGAGAGAGAGAGAGAGAGAGAGAGAGAGAGAGAGAGAGAGAGAGAGAGAGAGGGCATGTGTGTGTGCGTGTGTGTCTTTTTGTTTGTCCCTCCCTATCCACCGCTTAACCGGTTTTGGGTTATTGATGTCTCTGTGATCTGGCAGTTCGGCAGAAGTGACTTAGAAAAAAAGACATAAGTACTTGTGTCGCTTTGTTCAACTAAAATCCCGCAAGAGGGCGTCTAATAGCTGATACAAGTAAAAGAGAAAGCCTGGTATGATTGGATATATAGTCACTGCTTGAACATATTCCATCATTGGTTTACTCCAAGTGGGCTGCCTGAGGTTAAATAAACAACAATAGCGTTTGGAGTTCATAAAGATTTTGCTGTTGGTGGTAGTGAACGGCGTGTTATTTAACCCCATGTAATTCATAATCGAGCACATCTATGATCAGTGTTGTTCCGAACATGGCCATCTAATCTTAATGGTCATTGGATCTCGAACTACATTATGACCTATGTCCTTCCACGTTATAATTCTGTTTATAGCGATGTGTGATACGACAGTGACTTAATTTTTTTTTCTAGCAGTCTCCATGTTGAGATTTCCTTGGGAATTTCAAAGAAAATTAGGAAATTAAGAAATAACGTCTCACTTCATTAATAGAAAGTGTAAGTGGTATTGAATTGTGATCCAATTAAAATTCAGAAATTTATTTATACATCGGTGATAATAATAAACGATGCAGTGAAACATAAAAGGGTGAAAGGCAAAGTCAAACTCGGTGGAATTCGAACTCATACCGTAAAGACAGATGAAATGCTGCTAAGCATAATCCCAGGTGTGCTAAAGACTCTGCCAGCTCGTTGCTTTAATAATAATAATAACAACAACAACAACAACAACAACAACAACAATAATAATAATAATGGTGATAATAATAATAATAATAATAATAATAATAATAATAATAATAATAATAATAATAATAATAAAAGTAATAATGATAATAGAGGTAACTCGAATGTGGAATCTAAAATCTAAAAACAGTAACAATTCCTATCATAGTAGGTATAATAAAAAAATATTCAGACAAATACATACCAAAAACACCAGGACTTACAAGTATATATAACATACAGAAAATTGCACTACTGGGCACTGCACACATCCTACGCAAAACACTTTCAATACAGTAACCATA
>NC_068988.1:61276728-61278853 GCF_001194135.2 Octopus bimaculoides
AGATAACTCGAATGTGGAATCTAAAAACAGAAACAATTCCTATCATAGTAGGTGCCTTAGGTATAATAAAAAAATATTCAGACAAATACATAACAAAAACACCAGGAGTTACAAATATATATAACATACAGAAAATTGCACTACTGGGTATTGCACACATTCTACGCAAAACACTTTCAATACAGTAAACATAAGAGCACCACAGCAAACCACAGCACATACCCAAGGCGCAAAGAGCTGCGCTCGGTAGTGAAGTGAAAGCGCGTTATAAAAATAAAACTACTGAACAATAATAATAATAATAATAATGCAACACACTTGGTAAGTGGATATGAGAGACTTGCACAAAAAGAATACAAGTGTCGCCACGACAGAATGTGTGTGCATCTTCATTGGTTCTTATGCCGTAAATACCAATATGAACTATCGGAGAACTGGTATGAGCATGTACCAAGTAAAGTTATGCAGGAGGATGGAAAAGTAAAGATACTCTGGGACTATGATTTTCAGTCGGATCGTGTAATCGGACACCGACGGCCGGATATTGTCACATTACGTAAGAGAGACTAATACTGTCAGATCATTAATGTAGCCATACCAAATGACATGAATGTTGTGAGTAAAGAGCCTGAAAAAATCGCCAAGTACTCCGAATGGAAACTCGAAATGGCAAGACTGTGTGGACTATGAGAGGGTAATGTAAATGTGATAACAGTGGTGATCAGAGTATTGGGCTCAATCCCATTGAAACTGCATGACTTCTTAGAGCAACTGGAAATCCCATGTAGGACTGATGTCTTACAGAAAGCACACTTATTGGGTATATCTTAAGTAATGTGTTATCTGTCTGAAGTCCTTGTTGTGACCTAACAGATGACAAAAGACTCCAGTGAGTAAAGAAGCGTGCTGACAATTCTGCCAGCTCGACGCCTTAGTAAAAATAATCTTTTCTACTGGAGGCACAAGGTCTCAAATTTGGTAGTAAGGGACTATTCGATTCCATAGATCCCAGTGTTTCACAGGTTCTTAATTTATCGACTCCGATAGGATGAAAGGCAAATTCGACCTCGCCGTAATTTGAACTCAGAACGGAGTGACGGGCGAAATACCGCTAAGCATTTTTCCCAGTGTGATAACGATTGTGCCAGCTCACCGCCTTAATAATAATGATAATGACAGCACTAGAAACTTCTGTGTGCGACATCACAGGCATTACTGTTGCACAAAGCCAGAGCAACATACTGTATAATTACAAACAAATAATGACTGACTTTAACGAATACAGGTGTGTGAGATGGATACAGTGGTGGTAATATGTATTGTGGTAGGCGTAGCTGTTTCAGTAATATTGGTAACGATGTTACAGATGACTGCCGCATAATAATACTGGAATTGGTTATTATTGTTGTAACTTTGCTTTGGTTGGTGGTGGGCGTTGTGTCTGCTTGGGGTGGCCTTTTGTGATGGTAGATGCGTTAGTACTTGTATTAGTTGATTGTAATTTAACAAGTGTTTTACTTTATTGATCCCTCTGGGATGAAATGAAACGTAAGACGTTATCTCTGAATACTTTTCTACTAAGTTAAAATATACGCACACACTGCACCAGCACCGCACTTACACATGTGTAGTCATGAATACGTAGGTGCGTGTGTTTGATTGTGTGAGTGTATGTGTGGTACCTTGTTCTTATATGTGTATGTATATACATATACATATATGTAAATATATGTATATATGCATATGTACGTATATTCATATATGTCCGTGTGTGTGTGGGTGGGTGGATGAGAGTGCGATTGTGTGCGTGTATATATATATATATATATATATATATATATATATATAGAGAGAGAGAGAGAGAGAGAGATAGATAGATAGAGAGATAGATAGACAGATAGATGATAGAGAAGATAGATATCTATATACATATGTATATATATACGCATACATATATACAAATATATACATACATATATATATACATATATATATATATTATATATATATGATGTATATATATATATATACATATAATGTATATATATATATATATATATATATCGATACATTCATACATACATGCATACATACATATATCCATATAAACTACGACGAATTTCAG
>NC_068988.1:61278974-61282190 GCF_001194135.2 Octopus bimaculoides
TATATATATATATATATATATATATCGATACATTCATACATACATGCATACATACATATATCCATATAAACTACGACGAATTTCAGATGACGCATTCACTGTGCTGATAAGCCGTACATTTCGTTTACAAGCCTTCGGGTTTGAAATAAATATTAGTCGTTATCGCTAAAGTTCGCTGTATGAAACCTGTTTATAGGTACACAGTGCGTAGGCATATTCTATAGCATAGTATAGCAGGGAAAATCGGTTCCAAACAATGGCATTATAACTAAATTCAAAAGCATATGTATGAATTAAATGAAGAGAGTTCATAAATTTCGTCGCTGTTTGTAAATGGGAGATTTTATTTTCCATGAACTCTTGCCCTGGAATTGTGGCTTCGTGAATAGACTAACCTGTGTGGAGACGTAACGAAATGATAGATTTATAGTCTGTTTAGACACATCACTTTTGATTGTATAACTAAACTGTAAACTCCTTTTAAGGAGGCTCTGATTTCTGAATCTGATTGTTAGTTCCTATCTCGTTGATATTAACGTTGCCTTACATACCTTAATGGTGATTGGAAATATATGAGTCAAAAGCAGTTTGGTAGAATTGACTCGTATGTTTATCCGTGATGCATGATATTATATGTAATGATTCTGTGCATTTGAAAATTGTAAATTCTGCGCTGTAACCAAACGGTGACAATTCTGACAGGACTTGCAACTAACAGACTGTAATCACAAATTTCAAAGAAAAAGACAAAAGAAAACAAAAAAAAAATCAGAAAAATAACAGACAAAAAAAAATGAAAGAAAATATGGTTCTAGCGTTGTATCAACGTCCACCACTGACATTCCACACAAATATCTACTTTTTCTGTCACTGGATCTTTTTTACAGTCATAGGGGCGGAAATTGTGCGGTATGGGGTCTATCAGCGACCCCTGTGCTCAACTGGTATGTATTTCATTCACCCCGAAATGATAAAATGCTAAGTCGACTTCGGCGAATTTGAACTCAGAATATAAAGATGGGCGAAATGCGGCTAACCATGCTACCCAATCCGCTACCGATCCGCCATCTTAAATAATAGTAAGCTTACCTTAGCACAAATTCACAGCAATACACACATATATTTATATATATATATCAGTTAGTATTAGTTACGATATTTCGATAATAAAAAAGTTGAATGTATTTATATGTAATAATTTGCTACTAAACCTATGAAAAGCTTACCGCCGAAAATAAAAGAATATTTTCTTTGATTTGCTGAGGGACAAATGTTTAAACTTAGTGAACGAACGCTGCTCTTACCGATGTCTGAAAAATTAATTCAATTAATCGACAGATTTTGAGTTGAAAACATAAGGTTTCGTTCAACAAGCTAACGATGATATTTAACGATATATATCTTTATATAAGTAAATAAGTTTTGAATTAATAAATTACAAACTATTTTATTGCTGCTATGTGACATATAACTCATAATTTAACATGAAAGACGTAAATGATTGAACGAGAGAAAGTAATAAACTTACTTGAAATAAACTTACATATAACGTAAAATTTGTAACTCCAAAATCTTGTTAGACTTCACTGAATGGCATAATATGGTGGACGATCGTCTGCGTCTTCCTTTCTTTTTTTCTTACGCTCACATTCTCTCTCTCTCTCTTTCTCTCTCTCCTTGTATATGTATGTATGTATGTATGTATGTGTGTATGTGTGTGCGTATATGTGTTTGTGTTTGTGTTTGAGCACCGTTCATTTTATAAGTCGTTTTAAGAAAAATATAAAGCATTTGCTAGATTATGTTTAAAGTTTTATATTTAAATCTTATTTCCTCCCTAATTTAATTAATATATCATGGTCTTATATACTTTAGTAATATTTTATTTATCTATAAGCATTCAATTCTTGTATTAAGAAGTATAGACTCCAAATAAGATTTAAGAAAACTGCTACGTTACTTTTGATTCCCACGCTAATCTTATAAATTCACATACCTATTTTATATTTACTGGTTATATTAATATATTAAATGAAAACAGTCTAAAAGTTACCCAATGAAGCTTTGAGATGTTTTATGTGCATTTGGTATATCTATATACATTGTATGTGTGTCTTTGTTTTCATAAATTTATACATAGTATTAGCCGACAAAGAGCAATCAAGTATGATCGTATACAATAGTGTATTGCGTAAGCATTTAAAAGAGTAGAAGGTGAGGCTCCTTTCGGTCATGAACGAACATGGTAATATACCTGGACAGTTCCCCTTCGAGGCACAAGTCCAGGCAAGGTTGTTTTAGATAGCAATATATGTAAGAAAACCAGTGGTGCCTGCCCTAGGTACAGAAATAAAGACTAGAATATGATACAGAGAAAGAAAACAATGTGAACACATGGCACAAGGCCGACAAGTATCAAGGAGTGATATTTGTAGAGGCCACAGCCCTTGGAGAACTAAGCTGAAGATTTAGGAAAGCTCTGAAAGAGACCAAACAAAACATTACGATCGCTGAAAATCCAGGGAGCTCCATCAGTTCACATTTATGTAGGGCTTACTCCTTGGAGAATATCACATGCACTAATGAGAACTGCATGGCATGTGAGATTAACCCTGGCATTAAATGTAGAATTGGAAATATAGACTATAGCATAAGGTGCATAGAGGATGCTTGTAAAGACAAGAACATGACATACATTAGTGAGACAACTAGAAGCATTGCGAAGACACTCTACAACATGCCAAAGACCAACATGGAGGGACACAGGATCAATTTCACACCCTCATTTTATCCAAGTACCCGAAAGACCCAAAACTCTGACAAATACAAGAGTACGTCCTCATACATGATACACCCCTCCCCCATATTAAATAGGAGATACACGTAGAAGGTAGTGATAGCCAAATACTGATCTATGTGTGTGAGCTTGTCTGTATTACCTATGTACTTATCTGTTTACTTTTCTATCTGTTTACTTACACACGCACACACACACACACACACACACACACATATATATATATATATAAATATATATTAATAGTTATCGCCAAGCCAACATGGCAGTCCCAAAATTAGGACGAAAGCTGCCGTGAATTAGCTCCAAGAAGCCATCGCCTCTAGCTAGCTATGTGACACACGAAACCTGTGTCCTTTATAAACTTCGAACAGGGCAGGTCAGTAGTGTCCCCTTGCTGGTTTGGCATCTGCAGACTA